>NC_133619.1:605563680-605616180 GCF_048593235.1 Sminthopsis crassicaudata | reverse complement strand
CACCAATCAGAAGTGTGGATGACCTGGGTTCGAGTTTTGCCCCTGATACATATTAGCTCTGAGTCTGTGGACAAACCATTTAATCTCTCAGTGCCCCCAGCTTCCTTTCTAAGCCTGAGCTGTGGGAAAGGTGCAGACCTTTATCTGTAGGTGTTTTCACACCTGGGACACCTACAGTGATGGAATGACAGGCTCTTCCAGTTCTGACACTCTGCATTCTGAAATCCCTTGCAGATCAAATAGTGTCTGATTCTGTGTCTCTGGGCCAATGGATTCATTTCCCTATGCAAACAATGGCACTTCATCAATATTCTATCCATGGCTACCCCCTAGTTTATTGCCACGGGCTCTTTCCGCTGCCAGCTCGCACTCTGCCCCCATCAATGTCTTCCCCCTTGACCCCCCATGTAAATCCTTCTGTGCTCATGTGTATTTAGGCTTCTGTTCTGTGATTGTGCAGGGCTGGGTGGGCTGTGCAGGGGGCCCAGTCAGGAACAGAAGGCAGGGAAAGATGACCACACAGTGGACCTGCCAGGGCGGTTCAAATAGCCCAGGCACAAGGAGACAATCTGGAAGGAGTGGGGCAGGCCAGGTCAGTGGTCAGGGAAGGAAGGGCACGGGCTTCGGGCAAAGGCTGAAGCAAGGACATTTTGGGAGAGAGGGCTCCAGCCGGGACAGAGAAGCAGGAGCGGAGTTTGGTCCAGGAGGAGGCCAGAGTGACTTTGGAAGGAAACCCAGCAGTGGGTGGTGGCCAGGAGACATTGAGATCCAGTGGGCTTCCTCATGGGCATGAGGGCAAGGTGCCAGCTTTTGGGGGCACTGATGGCAGGCGAGGGATCTCAGGGAGGGACCAGACCAACTTAGATGAGACCAGGGCACAGCTGGGACCCTGAGTCCCTGAGCTGTGGGAGCCAGGAGTGTCTGCCCTGCCTGAAGAATGGGTTTGTTTTGGGATCCCTGACAAAGGGATGCATGAGAGGAGGATTAGAAGGCATTCTCCAGGCCTCTCCTCCTGCCCTCCTGCCCCAGAATCCTGGGTTGTCCTTTGGCGGGTTTGGGAGCCAGAATCCCCAGGTAGGCCCAGGCACGAGACAAAACGTGGGGGAACCCCTGCAGGGGCGACTAGAAAAGCCAGCCAGGTAAGCAGACTCCTCCGAGCCACAGGGCAGGCTCACCTCTTCTCTCTCTGGCACACGCTTAGCTCCGAGGCTGATTTTAGAATGAGTGTCTCATAAACCTGACACTCTCCTGCTTTTCTAGGCTGCCTGGTGCTCAGAGGGGAAGAGAAATTGCTGATGTGTGGGGCTCTCGAGGGTAGCTGCTGCCATCTTGTCCCTGTAACTCAGGCTTGTGGTCAGAGGGCTTGGGGCACCCCTCGGTGCCCTGGTGAGTAGAGGAAGGGACAGAGGAGCAGGCTGGTCCCTGAATGCCAGCGGCCTGGATTGTTGTTTCCTAGAAAAAGCAGCCTGCCTCCCCCCCCCCATCCTCCCAATCCCATCTGTATAGGACTCTCCCTCCCCACTCTTCATCCTGTCCGAACCAGCCTTCTCTCTGTTTTTCACATTCTGTGTCCTGTCTCCATTCATTTGCACTGAGGGAAACTCTAAGCCTGGAATATTCTCCTTCATCATAGGATCCCTCTCCTGCTCCTTGAAACTGTGACACCATTTTCTGCAAAAAGCCTTTCTCCATCTCCAAACACTCATGCCCTCCTCCCTCCTTCCCAAATAGTCTTGAACTTTTTTCTCTCTCCTTATACTTTATTGTCTCCTCAATTCAAATACAAGTTTTTTTGAAAGTAGAGATTGCTTTATTCTTTGTATACCCACTGTGTACTGTAATGCATGGCATATAGTAGGTGCTTTGCTGGTTGATTGATTGAAGACAAGGGATCTATTTTTTGTGGATCTCTCTTTCAGGGCCCAGTCTCACCATTCAATCCACTGAAGAGATGACCGGAGGAGGGAGATGGGTGGTGCAATGGATAGAATGCTGGACCTGGAGCCTAAATCTAGGGAACTCTGGCCCAAATGTAAAATGGGGATAATATCCTCCCTCCCTCCAGGGTTGTCATAAAGATCAGATGATATAATAATTATCAAGCACCTATAGGGCTATTTAAATACTAACTAGTATTATTATTAGGAAAGTGATGATGAATATATTCTCAAGGTTCTGGTCCTATGTGGGGTAGAGTAGAAAGAATATGGTTCTGGGAATCAGAAGAGATCTGGGTTCAAGTTTGCCAGTTCAGTGACCATGGGTCAATCAACAAGCATTTATTAAGTGCTTACAATGTGCCAAGGACCACGAGTGAGCTGCAAGCTTGTTCTGGATTTACTCTCCTACCTGATGACAGAACATCCTTTCGTAGCTCTTTCCACTTAGAGATAAGCTCATGTAAGACCTGTCACAAAGCTCAAAGCCATGGGGCTCCTTCCTTATTGGCTCCTAAATGGGATGGACTCCTGGAGCCCCTGGCTACTTCAGGGAATTCTGGCCTCAGCTTGGAGAGAGAGAAAATGCAGAAGGCCAGCCCTACTTCAGGCTGCTGAAAGAAGGCTCTGGGAAGCAGCTGTCATGAGAAGGGCTGGCTGTCTCCTTATTCCCAGCTCATTACACTAGACAATGGGGAATTTCCCTTTGGGTGAGATCCAGGACTCCCTTTCTTAGTTGAACTGAATTACCTGGCTCCCGACGGGAGAGCTCCTTCACACTGTATTGTCTCGTATTTGTTCTCCGAGTGTACCTTCTCTGATTTCTATTTTACTACGATTTGGATAAATGGGTTTCTTTGGTGTTTGCTTATGTAAACTTGTCATGGAATGGGTATTAGGTGGGAAAGGGTCTAGCCTTGAATATGGAATTTGGGGTTCTTCTTTCCCCCAAGAAATGACAAAACATTCAGAAGTTAGATAGAATCTAATTATAACCCCTCAACTAATAATATTTAAAGGAGCAGATAGATGAACTGCTAGCCTCTTTCTAAGGAGACTATTCCTGGTAGGAATAAAAGTCCCCCTGGGAGATGAGGTGGAGGAAAAGAGATTAGACATTTCTCTTCTGCTTCCCTTTGAACCACACAACAGTTTCCTAGCCATAGGGGGGTGTCTCACTACAAATATAGGCCCCTTCTCTTCCTTCTACCTAATCCCTATGCCTGGGATTAACAAAAAAAAAAAATTATTTATTTTGCTTTGATATCATGACCTTTCTGAATATATCTCTCCCTTTCCTTGACCAGAGTGCTACCCCTTATAACAAAGAAAAAAGGGATGAAAAAGGTTTCTCAGCACAATTATCCAATTTATCAACCAAATCTGAGAGTACATGTAACGTTTTGTACCCATAGACTCCCACCTCTGCAAAGAAAGGAGGGAGGTACATTTGCTCATCTCCTCTGTTGAGCCAGCTTAGTCACTGTAATTACACAGGCTTCATATTCTGTTTTCTCCTTCTCACCTACATGGTTGTAGTCATTGGGTTTAATGCTTTCTTGTTTCCTCTCCTTTCCCCTTGCAAGGTTTCATGTCAATCTTTCCAGAAACTAGGATTCTCCCTACATTAGAGTTCAGATATTTCCTTGAAGTAATAGTCCCACTGTTTTTGCCTCTTTTTAAAGTAAATAGTTTGCCTTTGGAGCCAAAATGGTAGAGCTGAATTCTGTATTTTGTCTGCACTTAACTCCAAACAACCATAAAATAATACCCCAAAACAAATCCTGGGTCAGCATCAGATAAGCTATGGCCTCCAGGAGCTCCCATCCCACCAACCCACCGGTTCAGTAGAGCACCAGAAATAAGGGCCCTAGTGGGCTTCTGGGCAACATCAGCTTGCAGTCCCTGGCATAAGAAACCTGAGACACATCTTCTTCCATCCTGGGAACAGAGTTCAAATTTAAAAGGGAAAAAATGGCTGAAAAAGGTGAGCAAATTTTTATTATATATATATTTTTAAAGCTCAATAGCATATATTTTGTACCAAAAATATCAAATGCTGTGCTGTAAGAGTATCTACATTTGTTTTTTTTTAAAGTTCACTTTTCAGATAATTCAATGAATACCTTCCTTATACTAACAGAAAATTGTACAGCATTGTTTTGCTTATTTTTATTTATTATATATATTTTTAGTTTTATTGTGTCTTAAGGAATACAGTTGCTGTATTTTCAAGTGGATTATTAGCTTTTTGGTTGCAATTAAATCCCATGTAGCATTCTCAGTGGGCCCTAAAAAAAGATGAGCAAAAAAAAAAAAAAAAAACCTAAACAAACAAACAGCCAAAAAAGAATCTGATCATAGAAAGTTATTATGGTGATAGGGAAGATCAAGACGCAAATTTAGAAGAGAACAATAGTGACAAAATCCCAAAGAAAACTGGGAAGTGGTCTAAGACCAGAAAGAATGAATAGCAGAGCTCCAAAAGGAGCTTTAAAATTATATAGAAAAGATAGGAAAAAGTGGGGAAAGAAATGAGAATTATGAGAATTTCGTATAAACAACTTGGGGGAAAAAAAAGCAACTGCTTAAAAAGTAGAATTGGAAATGGAAAATAGAAGTGGAAAAGTAGACCCAGTAGATTCCTCTTGAAGGCAATAACTCTTTAAAGAGTACAATTGGCCAAATGGAAAAGAAAGTGCAAAAGCTAATGGAGAAAAAGAACTTAAAAGATAGAATTGGGCAAGTAGAAGCTAAGGACTTGATGAAATGTAAAGAATTGATCAAGCAAATTCAAAACAATAGAAAAATGGAAGAAAATGTAAAATAGTTCTGAAACAACTCACCTGAAAAATAAATTTAGGAGAGACAATATCAGAATCATTGGACTATTTGAAAGCCATAAACAAAAGAAGGACCTGAACAGCATATTTCAAGAAATTATCAAAGAAAAATTCCCTGACTTCCTAAAAGTAGAGGGAAAATAGGTATTGAAAAAAATCTACTGATCACCTGAGGAAAGAGATGATAAATAGTCCAAGAAATAAATGCAACATTAAAAGATCAGAGCTCATTGAACAAGATATTTTAGAAGGCAAAGGAGCTAGGACTACAACCAAGAATCACCCATCAATATCAAGCCTGATATAGCAAAGGAAAAATGTCTATTCAATGAAATAGAAGCATTTCAAGCTTTTGTAAAAAGACCAAAATTAAACAAAAAATTTGATCTCCAAAATCAAGACTCAAGAAAATCATTAGCAAGGAAAAAGGAAAAAGAAAGCATATGGTATTCAATAGAGCTTAGCTATTTACATCCTTACATGGGAAGATGATTCTTGTAATTTTGAAAACTTCTACTAATAGTACAGCTAGAAGGAACATACATAGAGAGAGGGTACAGATATAAAATTAATCTAAGGGAATGACATTAAAAAAAATAACTTAAGGGATGAGAAAGTGGAGTGTATTGAGCACAGAAAAAAAGGAAAAAGTAGAATGGGGCAGATTATTTCACATGAAGAGGTTCAAAAGATCTGTTGCAGTAGAGAAGAAGATGGGAAGGTGGACAATGGACATCACTTGAACCTTACTCTCATCAGTACCGGCTCAAATATAAAACAATATATACAATCAATTAGATATAGAAATCTACCTTATCCAATAGGAAAGTAGAAAGGAAGGAGAGTAAGTAAAGGTGATGGGAGTGGGAACTAACAGAATGGAGGGAAGATCAGGGGAGATGGTAGAGAGATGCAAAACTTTGGTGAGGAGGGAAAGAGTGAAAGAAGAGAGAGGACAAACAGGAAGAAGAATAGGATGAAGGGAAATAATCATAACTGAATGTGAATGGGTTGAACTCTCCATAAAATGGAAATGGATACTAAAGTGTATCAAAAAACAGGATCATACAATATAAAGTTTACAAAAAGAAAACTTGAAGTAGAGATATACACACATAGTAAATTTAAAGGGGTGAGGAAGAATCTATTATGTTTCAGCAGAAATAAAAAAAAAAATAGGGATAGCAATCCTAATCTCAGACAAAGTAAAAGCAAAAATTGACCTAATTAAAAAAGATAATGAAGGAAACTTCATCTTTCTAAAAATTACCATGGACAAGGAAGCAATATCAATATTAAACATGTATGCACCAAGTGTTACAGCAATCAAATTCTTAAAGGAGAACTTAAGTGAGTTACAGAAAGAAAGAGACAACAGAACCATACAAATTGGGGATTTCAACTGTACCCTCTCAGAACTCCATAAATCCAATCAAAAAATAAAAAAGAGAGAAACTAAGGAGGTAAATAGAATATTAGAAAAGTTAGATATGACAGACTTTTAGAGAAATTGAGTGGGAATAGAAAGGAATATATTTTTTCTCAGCAGCACAAAAATTGATCATGTAATAGGCAGAGATTCTCAAAATCAAATGTAGAAAGGAGGAAATATTAAATGTATTCTTTTTAGATCATGATGCAATAAGAATTGCATTCAACAAAGGGCAATGGAAACATAGATTAAAAATTAATTGGTAACTAAATAATCTAATCCTAAAGATAAGTGGACCAAAGAACAAATTATAAAAACAATCAATATTTTCATTAACCAAAATGACAACAATAAGACAACATACCAATATTGGGAAAACTATTGACATAATTGACCATATCAATAACAAACCAACAGAAATCACATGATTATTTTAATTGATGCTAAAAAAAACTTTTGACAAAATATAACATCCATTTCTATTAAAAACACTAGAGAGTATAAGAATAAAGTGAATATTCCTTAAAATGATTAGTAGCTACCTAAAACTATCAGCAAGCATTATATGTGATGATAATAAGCTAGAAATTTTCCCAATAAAACCAGGGATGAACCAAGAATGCCCATTATCATCACTATTATTCAATGTAGTACAAGAAATGTTAGCTGTAACAATGAGAAAAAAAAAGAAATTGAAAGAAGAGAATAGACAATGAGGAAACAAATTTATCACTCTTTGCAGACAATATGATGACTTAGAGACTTAGCGAACCCTAGAGAATCAACTAAAACTATTTGAAATAATTAATAATTTTAGCAAAGTTGCAAGATTTAAGATATACCTACAAAAATTATCAGCATTTCTTTATGCCCAGAAAGAAGAAATAGAAAGAAAACTTCCACTTAAAATAACTTCAAACAATATAAAATACTTTGAAGTCTACCTGCCAACACAAACCCAGGAACTATATAACTACAATTGCAAGCATTTTTAAACTGTTCAAAGGGCTATAAAACTGTGCATACCTTTTAATCCAGCAATACTACTGCTAAATTTGTATTCCAAAGAAATCATAAAAAGGGGAAAGGACCTGCATGTGCAAAAATATTTATATTAGCCCTTTTCAGGGATTCCAAAATATTTCAAATTGAGGGAATATCCATCAACTAGGAAATAGCTGAGCAAGCTGTGGTATATGACTGTAATAGAATATTATTGTGCAAAAAGAAATGATGAGCAGACAGATTTCATAAAAACCTGAAAAGACTTGTATAAACTGATACAAACTAAAATGAGAACCAGAAAAAACATTGTACACAATATTAATACACTAGTGACTCAGCTCTTCTTAGCAATACAACAATCCAAGACAAGTACTGAAGTCTCATGAGGTAAAATGCTATCCACTTTCAGAGAAAAAATTGATGAACTCTGATTGCAGATTGAAGCAAACATTGTTAACTTTATTCTTTTTTTTAGTTTTTATCCTCTATTTGTTCTTTCACAATTGTGACTAAAATAAAAATGTTTTACATGATAGATAGAACATATATTTTTTATTAATTTTATTATTATAATTTTTTTGATAGTACACATGCATGGGTAATTTTTTTTATAATATTATCCTTTGTATTCACTTTTCCAAATTTTCCCCTCCCTCCCTCTACTTCCTCCCCTAGATGACAGGCAATCCCGTACATATTAAATGTGTTACAATTAGATAGAACATATATATCAAATTACCTACCATTTTCACAAAAGGGAGGGAGAAAAATTTGAAGTCAAAATTTTGTAAAAATGAATGCTAAAAATTGTCTTGACATGTAATTAGAAAAATACTATAAAGAGGAATAAAAGTAAATGTTTTATTAAAAGCTTAATATTGAATGTCAATGTAACCAACTACAGTTACTTGATAACCAAAGTCTCCTAATGATTTTCAGTTGCCCTGTCCACAAATCCATCTGTTTTCTTTGTTTGTCTCTCAATTTTCATTGTGTGGTTGAAATTAAATGCAAGCATATCTTTCTTCTGGTTCTGCTTTTTTTTTTTTTTTTTTTTTTTTTTTTTACTTTGAATGATTTCTTTAAGTTCTTTGCAGATTTCTCTGGATTCCTTCTACTTGCAGCCCTTAATAGCATTGCAATATTTCCTTATGTGGTTGAACCACAATTTGTTTAGCTGTTTCCTTGTTGGCACTTAGCCTATTTCCAATTTGGGGGGTATTTCCATAGGTGGAGCAGTCCCATTTTACTTTAGAGGGAATTCAGCTTAAGGCAAAATTCACTAGTCACCTTTAATAACAAAAGCACAAGTGCAGGTGCCTGGTAATCACTTCTGTGCTCTTTTTAATCTTTTTTTTTTTTTTTTTTTTTTTTTTTTTCTCATTTCTGGGGTCTGTTTTGTATTTGTGTTTTAATCTTATAAAACTGTTTCAATCCTTTTTTTTCCCCCTGAAGCTAGATAAAGTATAAATAGTCCATCCATCAACCAATCCCCTGCCTCTCTAAGCAATTAATTGTTTCATCCCTCAGGCATTGATAGGGTTGAGAGGAAGGTGAATTGATCCATCTTATGAACTGGGCTGAGATAAGGGTTGACAGCAAAAGGAAGAGAAAGCATGAATGGCTCCCTTAAGTGCCTCACAGTATTGGAGTGTTAAGGCAAATGTCCAAAGAAAATCCAGGATCCTGCATCTAGAGCTGGAAGGGATCTCAAAGTCCACCCTCCTCATTTTCTAGGTTAGGAAGCCTAAGAAAATAAAAGTGACATGCCCAAAATTATACAGGGAAGCATTAAAGGTAAGTTTTGAACTCAGATCCTCTGTCTATCTAGACATCATGATCTTTCCAAAGTATCACTCTGTTTTTTCAGGTCTACACATAAATTCCCTTGAATACAAATGTGAAACCTAAACAAAATAAAACTATAGAGACCGTCAAGTCCAAACCTACTTAAACAGTAGTGTCTCTCTCTATAACATTTCTGATAAGTGATCATTAAATTTCCACTGAGACAACTAGGTGGCAAAATGGACAGAGTTCCAGGTTTGGTCAGAAATACCTGAATTCAAATGTGACCTCCTTTATTAGTTGGCAAGTCACTTTACCTTTGTTAGCCTTAATTTCTTCAACTGTAAAATGAGGATTATAACAGCACCTACTCCCAGAATTGCCATAAGGGCTAACTAAATGAGATAATATTTGTTTGGGGGTTTTAATTATAATTTTATTTTATATATTTTTAATGCTTTCAACATTTCTAATATTTTGATTTACATTTTTTCTCTTCTTGCTTCCCCAAGAAGACAGCAAGTAATCTGATATAGGTTATATAAGTATAGTTATATTAAACATATTTCCACGTTAGTCATGTTATGAAAGAAGAATCAGAATAAAAGAGAAAAACCACAAGAAAAAAAAAAAAGGAAAACAGTATGCTTCTATATCCATTCAGATTTTCTAATTCTTTCTCTGGATGTGGATAGCATTTTGCATCATGAGTCTTTTGGAATTATTTTAGATCATTGTATTGCTGAGAAGAGCAAAGTCTACCGAAGTTGATCATCATATACTGTTACTGTTACTGTATACAATGTTTTCCTGGTTCTGCTTGCTTCCCTCGGCATCTGTTCATGTAAGTCTTTCCAGATTTTTCTGAAATCTGCTTGTTCATCATTTCTTATCGCACAGAAGTATTCCATTACATTCATAGACTACAACTTACTCAGCCATTCCCTAATTCACGGACATCTCCTAGATTTCCAATTCTTTGCCATCACAAAGGGAGGTGTACATGTGGGTCCTTTCCCTTTTTTATGATCTTTTGAGAATACAGACCCAGTAGTGATCATAGTTTGATAGCGTCATTCCAAATTGCTCTCCAGAATGGTTGGATCAGTTCACAACTCCACCAACAATGCATTCATGTTCCTATTTTTCCATATCCTTGCTAATGTTTATCATTTACCTTTTCTATCATATTAGCCAATCTGATAGATATGAGGGGATACTTCAGAGGTTTTTTAATTTGTATTTCTCTAATCAATAGTGATTTAGAACATTTTTTCATATACCTATAGATAGCTTTAATTTCTTCATCTGAAAACTGCCTATTCATATCCTTTGACCATTTATCAATTGGAGAATGATGTATATTCTTCTAAATTTGACTTTGTTCTTTATATAATAAGATAATATTTGTAAAATGCTTATCCTAGTGCTTGGACATAGTAGGTGCTTAATCAGTGTTTGTTCCCTCCCTTTCTTCTTTTTTCCACTTGAAGACCTCTAACAATAGAGGGGTCTACTTCTAGAGCAGCCCATTCTTTTTATGGATAGCTCTGTGTATAGAAAACCTGGAAACTAAGTAAATGCCCATCAAGTGGAGAATGGCTAAATAAGTTGTGGTACACGTATGTAATGGAATAACTACTATGCTGTAATTCATTCTTTACCTGTGACCTCTCTTCTCAGTGGTTGGAATGGAGCTCAGCATCCAGCACGAAATGGGGCACTGGGCAGAGTTGGGAGAAATGGGAGCTCCCAATTCTCTGGTCTCTCCACTTTCTTTGGGGTTTCTTCAGCCTCTTCAGGTCTATGTTCTTCCAGCTTTGAAGAGAAAATGGATGAGGGAAACATCTCTTCAGGTTGTTGAAGGCAGAATGAGACAATGAGGCAGAAACTGAGTGAGAGGAGCTGATGGACTCCCACATGTCCCCAGCTTCCTACACTAGAAACTGGAAAACCTGGAAGTCTCCCTATAGGATGAGGTGACCGACTCCTTTCCAAGGGGAAAGTTCATCGCTCTGTACTGTCTGCTATGTATTCTCCTAGTATACTTTCTCTAACTTCTGTTCTGCTAGTGACCTAGATAAATGTTTTCTTCTACTTGCTATGTTTGCACTCACTGAGGAACTTGTATTTAATGGGTAGGAAGTCTAGCCTTGGATATAGAGAATGAAACAGCGATCAGAAGTTTAGGTTGAACCTGAAAAGTACACCCTCTAGATCAGATGTAATTTTAGCCTGATAGCCCTCTCTCTGAGAACAGAATGATTTCTAGCCCCAACTTCCTGCTTCCTCTCCTGGCAAGGATTAAAGTTTCTCTTGGAAAAGGGTGGAGGGAAGAAGGGGCAGCTATTGGGTAGAGCATTGGGCCAGGAGTTAGGAAGACTCCTTTTCCTGAGTTCAGATCCAGCCTCAGATATTTATTAGCTGTTTGACCCTGGGCAAGTCATTTAGTCTGGTTTGCCTCAGTTTCCTCATCTGTAAAATGAACTGGAGGAGGAAATGGTAAATCACTCCATTATCTTTGCTCAGACAATTGTACAAGGGGGTGTGAACAGTTGGACACAACTGAGAAATGACTAAACAATAAAGCCACATGTAATAGGCAGGAAACAGTTTACCACAATTAAAAAAAATGTTACAAAGGTATCTGAGGCATGTAAGGCATAGGATTTATTTTAAATGAAGGTGATATTAAATTAATAATAAATAACAAAAATAAATTAATAATAAAATAAAAATAAATTAATAGGTCTTGATGAAAATTTAAAATAACAATAAAAAGCAAATATGCTTGGAAAGAACATAAAGAACAGAATAAATCACTAATATCTCCATAAGAAATGGGTTTACCCACTTTTGGGGTCTGATTGGAGGAAGGTCTTGGGGACCTGATTGGGCTGGGTCATAGAGGTGAAAAGCTATGAGAACCTACTGTGTGCCAGACACTTTACAAATATTATCTCATATATTATATAATATTTCATATCTTATAATAAACCTGGGAAGTAGGTGCTATTATTATTCTCACCTTACAGAGGAGGAAACTGAGGCAGACTGAGGTGACAGTGACCTACTTAGAGTCACATAGCTAGTAAGGACCTGAGGCAAACTTAGGGCCCAGGTGCAGGTTCCACCTAGTTGTCTCAGAGAGCTCAAAAAGGAAGGCTGAAAAATGAAAGATTGAACAATTTGAGATGTGGCAGACCTTCTGTCCTCTACCCTGAAAAAACCTGATTCCAAATACTTACTAGTTGTACGGCCCTGACTAACCACTTAATTAGTCTGCCTCAGTTTCCTGATCTGTAAAATGGGGACAATACTAGTACCTACCTTCCAAGGTTATTGTGAGGATCAAATGAGAAACTATTTGCAAAAATTTTTGCAAAAACTCCAAGTGCTGTATAAATGCTATGATAATGATGATCATTATTGTTATTTTGGATATATAGTTAAATGTGCATATATGTCTTTCCCAAGAGCTCCTTGATGGCAGGGTCAGTTTTATTTTTGCCCAGTCCCTAACACAATATCTGGCACTTAGTGGGTACTTTATAATTGCTTGCTGACTGATTGATCTCTGTAGTGGATTTGTTTCAGACTTTTTGTGACCCTATTTACAGATGAGGAAACTGAGGGAAGCAGAGCTAAGTGACTTACACAGAGTCACATAGCTAATAATATGTCTAAGGCTATATTTGAACTCACAAAAGAGAACTTAATCTTCCTAACTCCAGGCTCAGTGTTCTATGCACAATGGCACCACCTGGTGCCCAATGGTCAGAGCTATCTAAAAACAAGCCACCAGCCTGAGGATGTCACAGATTTGAAACTGGCTGGGTCCTCAGGGAGCAGTCTAATTCCCTTGCTGTACAGATAAGGAAGCTGAAATCCAGAGAGTACAAGTCACCTTATAAGTCATCCCAGGAGGAGGGGACAGAAGGAAGATTTGAGCTCACATCCCCTGATTCTAGAGCCCATGATCTTTCCATTCACTCCAACTAAAGTCTGGTGCTAGCTGTTTCTTTCTTTTTTTTTTTTTTAATTAAAGCTTTTTATTTTTCAAAACATAAGCATGGACAATTCTTTTTTTTAATTATGGTTTTTATTTACCAGATATATGCATGGATAATTTTTCAGCATTGACAATTGCCAAACCTTTTGTTCCAACTTTTCCCCTCCTTCCCCTCCCCTCCTCCCCCAGATAGCAGGTTGACCAATACATGTTAAATATGTTAAAGTATAAGTTAAATACAATATATGTATACATGTCCAAACAGTTGTTTTGCTATACAAAAAGAATCGGACTTTGAAATAGTGTACAATTAGCCTGTGAATGAAATCAAAAATGCAGGCAGAGTGTTAGCTATTTCTTATGGCACAATAATATTCCTCTATATTAATTTACTGGTATAGTGGCCTTTCCTTAACCATTGGGCACCCAATTATTTGTCATATTTTTGCTTTCACAAATGATGTAAATGATTCAGACGGCCATGCTTGGGTGTGATGTAATGGGGACTTCTTGGGTGGGGGGTAGGACTGAGCGCTGAAGTTCTGGGAGTCATAATTTTGGTCCCTCTCACCATGAAATTCTCTGATTTCTCAAGATCTTGTGAAGTTCTTCCTCAGCAGCTGTGAAAAAGCTGCTGAGAAAGGAATCTATTCATAGAGGTCATTAATAAACATTAGCGACAGTAAATGTTAATCGGAGAAAGGTTATGGGAGAGATGGTTAAATATTGCCCAGAGGAGAGTGGGAAGGAGACCTTGTGCCTTCGTCCTCCTCATCCTCTTCCCCCCATGGGTCACTTAAGCCCTAAGTAACAACTCCATCCTAAATATTGATGGTGGGACCCAGAGCTGGCTCCCTAGCAACTGGAGCCCCAGAATCCTGCTCTGTCACGAGAGCTGTTACCGCCATTAAGAAAAGGGTAATTCTCTCATTTGGCACCTCCCTGAATAGCAAACCTTTCTGCAAGCCTTTCCAGAGTTCTTTGGGGAAATGAACAGATTGTGCTGGAGACTTTGCAGGGCCTCCGTGGCCTTTGGTGATCACTTTTCAGCTCTGCATTGGGGGCATGGTAGGAGAAGCACTGCCTTTGACTGTGGCAAGTTCTGCTGTTGCTTCTTTTCAAAAACATTTATTTTGTTGTTCAGCCATTTTCCAGTTATTTCTGACTCTTCATGACCTTGTTTGGGATTTTCTTGGCAAAGATATGGTAGTGGTTTGCCATTGTCTTCTCCGGGACATTTTACAGATGAGGAAACGAGGTAAAGAAGCATTAAGGGACTTGCCCAGGGTCATACAAGTAGTGAGTACCTGAGGTTGGATTTGAACTCAAGAAAATGAGTCTCCCTGTCTCCAAGACCAGCACTGGATGCACTGAGTCACCAGCTGCCTGTGAAAATATTTTAATTGACATCTTTTTTTTAGACTATGATTATTCTCAGAGATCCCTCTCATAACCAAAAATTAAATAAAAACCATCAAACAAAACAAAGCCATTCTCCATCAACCAAACAATCGATTAATAAGCAATGATTAGTGCCTCCCATGCGCCAAACTGCAACAGGGATACAGGAAGGAAACTCTAGCTTGGCTCTTAAACAATAGCTTCCTTTTTAAAGTGGGAAGACAACAGGTCTATATATATTGATATGTGTATTGTCAGGATTAGGAGCTAAGGCCCACAAGCAATCCGGGCCCTGAATTTGACATCACAACAATCCTTTGCACTCACCCTCTGGATCAGGGTCCCCGAGCTTAGGCGAGCACCGACAGGTCCGGCAACGAAGCCCTGCTCCGAGCCGACTTTTCCTCACTAAACAACCTTGCCTCAGCACTGTTTGATCGGGTCTAGTCACAAGCCCATAAACCAAGATTCAGCCCCTTTGCTTTGGGTCCTCCCGCTGGGGTGAGGGTTTGCTTCCTTGCTTGCAAATCATTTCCCTCACTTTGAAATTAAACTTCTGTTTGATTCTTGATTCTCCTGTCTCCTGCTCCTTTCAGTCACCCACAGAGGCTAGTGTGTGTTGTGTTGTGTGTGTGATACACACGTGTTTGTTCTATGTATGTCATATGTAAAACAATAATAAAACTCTGCATTGATATTTGTGGGAATATGTATAGAGGAATTACACATGTTTAACATATATTGGATCACTTGCCAACTGGGGGGCAAGGAAGGAAAAAAAAATTAGAATATAGAGTTTTGTAGGGGTAAATGTCAAAAATTATCCATGCATATATTTTGAAAATAAAAAGCTATAATTAAAAAAAGAAAAGAAAAAACATATGCATATACATATATACATATTCACATACATATACATATATACATACATGGAGATAAAAGAGTCTGGCAAGGGAGGACTCTAGCAGCAGGATAATCACTTATTTTTGGAACCAAGTCTGGTCCCTGCAGTTTTAATCACAGTGTGGCTGCCTTCCAGTGCTGTTTTCATTTGCATTGCCAGGGCATTGTAGAGCTAAATCTACTCTCTTCCCTTCACATTAGTTCATACAAGTCTTCCCAGGTAATGAATTCCTGGAGTTAGCTGTTTCTTATGGCACAGAAATATTCTGCTGCATTAATGCTTTGCTTTATTTGGTCTTTCCTCAACCATTGGGCACCCAATTATTTGTCAAGTTTTTGCTTTCACAATGTCTTGGTTTATATAGGATGGGATTTTTCTTTTTATCTTTCACTTCCTTGAGGGCAGAGGCTATGAGTCATTTAATGACCTTTTTTAGCTCATTGGAGAGCTTGGACCAATTCATAACTCCTTCAAAATGAATCAATGTGCCCACCTTCCCACATCCTTCCAACGTTGCTTCCATTTTGATCGCTTTTATCCTATTTGCCAGTGCTCTCCTACTTCCGCCACTGGTGTGGTCTTCAGCAAGTCAGTGTCGCAGGTCTCATCCATCAAATAGGGTTGTCATGAAGAAGGTCCATGCCCTCATGGAAACCATCTTACAAGGAAATAACCTGGTTTGGAAAGGTATCGGACCAGGCAGAGATATAGCCCCTCTGAGTGATCAGGATGGAGCAAGGGAGTGGAGGCATTATTAAGACTAATCTGGTCCTGACAAGAATCATTACTTTGTGACTGAGGTTGATTAGAGTTGGGCTCTGAAGGGCAGACTCCCAGAGGTCAGATGAGAAATAGGAAGCTGAAAGGAGTAGCTAATATACCGAATGATTGTCAGGATCTTGACAAACTAGAACACTAAGCCAAATTCAATAAGATGAATTTAAAAGGAATTATTGGAGGGGAGGACAGAGAAATACACACACAGACACAGAGAGACAGAAAGAGAAAGAGAGACAGAGATAGACAGAAGAGACGGGGGCGGGGGGTTAGAGGCAGTGAGAGACAGAGACAGAAAGACAGATACACAGAGAGAAACAGAGACAGAGACACAGATGGAAACACAGAAAGGGGTGAGAGACAGAGAGACAGAGATCGAAAACTTGAAGTCAGAGAGAGGAACAGAGACAGAGAGATAGAGAAAAGAGAAAAAGGGCGGGAGGAAGGAGAGAGACAGAGACAGACTTGTCTCATATAGCTTTGTTCCAGCCTAGGTGATCTCTAAGTTTTCTTCTGGTTCAAAATCTATGATCCTAATTTATATTTACATTTAGGACTCTCTACTTTTTTCCCCAAAGGATTTCCCACCCAGGATCTTATTTGATCCTTATAACAAGCCAGTGTGGACAAATCCATTTTATAGATGAGAAAACTAGGCTCAGAAAGGTCAAGTGATTTGACCTCAGAAAGGTCAGGATACCACTCTGGTATCTTTGCCCAAAAAACTCCAAATGGAGACTTGACTTCCAGATCACAAAACCACAAATAAGTGGAGAATGAGGGAAAAGGAAGTGGGAGCATCTATTGTGCAGGTGCTTTGTGGGGAATTTAGCTTCAAAGGACAAGACAGGATGAGAGGAATGGAAGGATGGAGGAGATGTGGGCATGTTGGTAGTGAGTGAGCCAGTGGTCAGGTACAGATTAAAAAGAAGATATAGACTGGGGGGAAGAGGGGGAATGTGTTGGAGATGGGATGGGATGGGGTTGCTGAGCAGGTAGAGGGGTTAGGAGTAAGGAGTGAGGGAGGAGAGAGTCAGAAGGCATCTGAGTGATAGATGAGGAAGAGGGAGTTCACAGCACATGCCTGAATGTTTTCTGTAAAATAAGAGGCAAAGTTCTTGGTGTTGTGGGGAGGAGGAACCACAAATAGTCTGAGGAAGGATGCAAAGGTTTAGAAGAGCAGTAGTGGAGAAGGGATAGTGAGCTGATAAGGGAGGTATGATAGGACAATAAAGACCCAGGTGAGATTGTTCAGCCTAATTTTGTAATGGGCCCAGGCAGAACAGTTAGTGTTTTCTCCACCTTTGTTCAGCAGCAGGTGACAAATGATGGGAAGAATCCCTGCAACTTCCTGTTCCTCCTCTTTCGGTCCTCTGGAATCAAGCAGAGTAAACCTAGTCTTTCTTCTTTCAAATATTATGATGATGCTCATAACAGTATTTATGTATTGCTTTAAGGTCTGTAAATGCTTTACACTATTACTTCACAACAACCCTGCAAAGCAAGTGCTATTATTATTCCCATTTTACAGATGAGGAAACTGAGGCAAACAAATGAAGGGATTTTGTTCAAGATCAAATAGCTATGAAGTTGCTGAGACTGAATTTGAACTCAACTTTTTCTGCCTCAAGGTCAGATCACTATGGCATTCACCTACAAACAATGATCCTCTCCCTTTTATTTTTTTAAAGTGACTTTTCCAGGGGCCGCTAGGTGGCGTAGTGGATAGAGCACCAGCCCTGAATTCAGCAGGACCCAAGTTCAAATTTGATCTCAGACACTTAACACTTCCTGGCTGTGTGACCCTGGGCAAGTCACTTAACCCCAATTGCCTCAGCAAGATAAGATAAAATAAAGTGACCTTTCCAAGGCCTGGTCTCTAAACCACCCAGCTGCCTTTTTTTGCTCTTAAGGCTTTTTTACTCCGGGCTAAAAATCTGCAGTTCCTTCAACCAATTTTCCCTGTGGTCCAATTTTGAAGCGTTTCCGAGTGTCAGTTGCCCTTCTCTGACTATGAATGACAGCCAGTGGCCATGAATCATGGCGTCCCATTTTTATTAATGGCGCTGATCCAAGAAAAAGGCATCAAGCACAGTCAGTTCAGCATAACTCCCACTCCCCCACCTCCCATCCCCCAGCCAAGGCTTCCACTTTATAATCCTATTGGGGTGAGTTGGCTGGGAAGAGACAGAATGAAAAATTCTTTCACCAAAAGCCAAATCTTTGCAATGGGTCTCTTCCCTTAATATTTGCATCCCTGCTGTACAAAAGTCTGAATGTTAAAATTTATGAGAACCAAACAGGCTTCGCTCCACTGTGACTGTAGATTTTGCTGGTAAAATTGATAATCTCACCTGGGAGAAATTTTTTTTTCTTTAATATATTGTGTGAATTGCTATCTGCGCTGTGAGTTGAGGACAGCAATTTAAATTCTTTGTAGGGCTCCGAGCTACACAGTTGCATTTTAAATTAAGCCTCTTGATGTTATCTGTTCCCCCAAAACATATTTTAGCTCATCTCTGTATACCCACATTTCCTCCTGTTTTTCCCCTAAAGGATTTACAGCTGAACTTCCAACCCCAGTAGTTAGGGATGGAGATTGGGATAGGTTAGAGGAGGGGGAGGAGCATATTTTTTTTTTTCAGGAACTAGAAGGAGACTGTATTTCACTTCCGACTTGAGACGTACCTAGGGTAGGGCAATCAGACATTTGCCCTGGGGTGCTAAATTTAGATAGTATCGGCAGCACTTGAAGTCTTTCAGCAGTGAAAAACAACTGCATTTTGCAAGTAGTTAGAAAGAATAAGAGAAGTGGGAATATTCTCAATTTAGGATTTGCTTCAAGATCTGAGCTTAAATCCTGCATCAGACACTAGCATTGTCAGTGGATAAATCAGGCAATTAGTAAAGAAACATTTATTAAGCACCTGACATGTACCATGCATTGTGTTAAGTGCAGGAGATTACAAGAAAAGCAAAGGAAGGCCCTTTTTCTCAAGGAGCTCACAGTATAATGAAGGGAAACCTAGAAACAATTTTATATAAATAAGATGTTGTTCAGTTGGGTCAGCCGAGTGTGATTCTTTGTGATCCCATTTGAGATTCTCTTGGCAAAGATACAAGAGTGGTTAATCACCTTCTCTGGTTCATTTTACAGATGAGGCAACTGAGGCAAGCAGGATGAAGTGACTTGGATAGGGTCACACAGCTAGGAAGAGTCTGAGGCTGGATTTGAACTCACCAAGTTGTCTTCTTGACTCTAGTCCTGTTGCTCTATGTACTAAGGCACCACCTAGCTGCCCAGACAAGTAAGATAAAGTCAAGATAGTCAAGAAGGCACTAGAATAAAAGGGGAATATTTAAGTCACTTGACCTTTCAGGCTCAGTTTCTCCATCTGCAAAATAGAAATAACAATTTTATCTCCCTCATGGGGAAATATTAAATATTTTACATAAATCCAAAAGTGCTGCATAAATATTAGCCATGATTATTATTTTTGAAAGCACACAGTAAGTACCTCCTATGTGCAAAGCACTATGCTAAGCGCTGGGGATTCACACAGAAAAGTCAGACAGTCCCCGATCTCCAGGAGCTAGATTCTAAAGGAAGATTTCAGCTGTTTCTGGTGCCATTTCCCCTGGGAACATCAGCAGAAATAACACAGTAAGGTACAAACATGGCTGATAAACTGGAGGAAGGGACTTTCATTTTTTTCATTTCTTTTTCAGGTACAAGCTTCAAGGATAGGGGCCAATTGGTTTTTTTTTTTTTTTTTTTTAATCTGTTCTTTCCATTGAAATTGCTATAGTCATCACATCTGTTGCTCTTCTTGTTCTGCTGACTTCATCCCGCATCTGTTCATTACATCTTCCCATGATTCTCTATACTTATTCATTATTTCTTACTACACACTGCTATTCCATCACATCCATATGTCACAATTTACTTAGCTATTACCCAAATAGATAGGCATCTATGTGTTTTTCCCCCCAATTCTCTGTTCAGAGACAATATCTTATAATACCTTGGGATATGGGAGGCATTGCTTTCTGCCTTTGACCTCTCAGAGTAGAAGAATATGGAAATCAGTTTCTTTTACATAATCCCAAACTGTTTTCTGGAATGGTCAGACCAATTCAAAGTTCCCCCACCAAAGCATCAATGGCCTCTCCTTCTGTAGTCCTTCCAACATAGACCATGCCCATCTTTTTGTTCTTTGAACAGCTTTGAGTTTGAGGCACCTTTTTAATCTAAAACTAACAAAGGGTACCTATTCGAGAGCAGTTGAATTGTTGGTATTCACTGATTAACAAGATGAGTTGGGGGTGCGAGAGTGGACAAGTGAGAGGACGACTCTGTGTGGACTCAGAGGGCAGAATGGGAATCCATGGGTGAAATTTCAAAGAGGCGCTTTTCAGCTCATTAGTATAAGGAAGGACTCTAAGTGCCCAACTTTGGAAAGTGTGAGGGACTGAGCTCCCCATCATCAGAGCTAGATGGGTGTTGGCAATGACAAATTTGGAGCTAGAAGGTACCTCACAGATCAGCTAGTACACTCCCTGTCCCCTTACTATGATCAAGTGGGAAGCATTTGATGGGACCGAATGACCTCTAGGTTCCCTCTCAGGTCCAAGAATGAATATAATTTTTCCATCTGCCTGGGATAGTAATGAGTTGTTACACTGCAAGCTTCTTTACTATAGCTGCTGAGCTCACACGAAGTACAAAAGGCCCATTGAGCACTGACAAAACCATCACCTGTTGACATGGCAACGAAGCCCCCCCTTTTTTTATGAGAATAAATACCTTGCTCATTCAGGCGATGCTCTACGCTCTTCCACGGAAGCGGAGGTTGGGCCTTGGGCTGCGTGGGGAGTACATGAAAGATGTCCCGATGCCGACCCAGGGAAAGATGAGTCGCAGATAGGGGCCGATGCCTATGGGAATTGTCAGGGAGCATTCCTGTGCCTACAGAAGAGTGACATCTCTTTCTTGGGGCTGTCACAAGCGGTGACTAGACCTCAATGGAACGGGCTGTGGGGGAGGGAGGAGGAGGGAGGAACAGTGACAGATACCTTGAGTGCTTTTGTTATTAGGGATCCACGGTAAGGCACGGAGGAAATAAGAAGGGATTTGGAATCAAAGGACTGGCTCCTCTGGTCATGTCACCTGGGCAAGTCCTGGGTCTCATTTTCTCCCTCTCAGGAATGAAAAACTGGGATGAAGGTCCAATGACCCAGGGCATTTATTTTTGTTCAGTCACATCTGATGCTTCATGACCCCATTTGGGGTTTTCTTGGAGCAGTTTGCCCTTTCCTTCACCAGATCATTTTACAGATGGGGAAACTGAGGCAAACAGTGTTAAGTAACTTTGCCAGAGTCACACAGCTTATAAATATCTCAGGCTGGATTTGAACTCATGAAGGTGAATCTTCCCTGAATTTTGATCTATCCACTGCACCACTTGGCTGCCCCATTGGCTAGTTCATAGAATTTGCCAAATGGCTCTCATTTTCCTTTAGACACAAGTTTCTGCTAGCCCTAACCCTCTGATCCTGGGATAAGCCTGGCCCCTCAATGCCTCAATGCTTTCTCCTCATAGCAGAAGGTACCTCAAAGGCAATCTAGTCCAATTCTCTCATTTCACAGAGCAGGCAACCAAGACCCAGAGACTGACTGACAACACAAGAATACACAGGCAGTTAACATTCAAGGACAGGATTTGAACACAGGCCCAAAGAACCTGAAGTCCTGGAACTACTGACACTCAATTGCTTTATCAATGTGCCTGCTGTCCATCTTTTGCTATTTCCTTCAGATAATAAAACCTTAAAGTCAGAAGGGAGCCCAGAGATCCTATAATCTGCTCTGCACGTGTTACATGCTTTCTCTTCCCCATGTTAACACTCAAGGTCCAGAAAGAAGGCAGCAAAATTACAGATGAAGTCCATGGTTGTGGATGGATATCTTAAGGACCTATCAAGTTGGAGCATGTCCAGAGAAAGGACTTGGGGATGAGAAGGGCCTTTGAAACTATGACTAGACATTGAGGCTTTCCATGAGGGCTCCCTCTTCTCCATTCTATATTCAGACCACTTCAGCATCATCCCATTCCCTCTGCTTTCCTCTGGTCCTGGAAAATGAGACGTCCCTTCTGCCTCTCTTTGTTCTCTCCCGTATTCTCCTTTGCCAAAGTGATTCTGGGGTGTTTTTCCCCTAGTGTTTAGTGTGACTCTGAATAGACTTTATGCTCTCAATTGCCTTAATCAAGCAATCAGTCCATCAACACATATTTATTATACACCTGCTATGTTCCAAACATAAAGGTAGCTCCGTGGCAAAGCGGATGGAGGATTGGGATGGGAACCAGAAAGATGAATCTTTATGACTTCAGATCCAGCCTTCTGTGCCCCCCGGGAAAGTTCTTTAATCCTGTTTGCCTCAGTTCCTTATCTGTAAAATGAGCTGAAAAAAGAAATGGCAAACTATTGCAGTATCTTTGACAAGAAAACCGCAAATGGGGTCACAAGAGTATCGGACATAACAACAACAAAAAATGGCTCCAGACATCAGGATACATAAGCTTACATTCCACTGGGGCACACAATATGGAGGTATGTAATTAGACAAAGAATACATAGAGTATCTCAGGGGCCGATTTATTCCATATAAGCGCCAATCCCTCACACAATCTTGGGAAAGTATGTCCATCTCTATTTTATAGGACAAGCAGCTAGGGCCTTGAGAGGTCATAAAATGATATGGTTTAGACTGAAAAATACCTTAGAAGTCTTCTGTTTCAAACTCTCATTTTTTCCCCCACAAGGTGCTGAGTCCCAGAAAAGGGAGAGGAATTTAAGTTTAACAAGATTTTTTAAAAATTGTGTTACTATCCTTATATCACCATCATCTCCTCCCCATTAACCCTTCTAGCAAAGAATTAAAAAACAAAACAACAACAAAAAAAAAAAAACCTCAACACAGCAATTAGCCCTGACAGTATGAGCAAGTATTTACTACTCACCCACTGTGTGCCAGGCACTGTGCTAAGCAAAGGAAAAAGAAAGACAAGAAATCATGCAGATCCCTGCCCTTGAGGAGTTTATTTCTCCTGGGAGGAGTTGAAGACAACAGACTTGAAGATAAGGAAAGAACACCAGTGGCCGAGGTAAGATACAAATCAGTCAGGCAAGAAGGAAATGAGACAAAAACCTGAATCACTGAATGGGTGTTGCCTCTGTCAAATTGAGACTGCTTAAAGACCTTAGCTTAAAAAGGGCCCCTCTGCACCCAGGACCCTCTCCAGTGGTCCTGATCTCTCTCTGGCCACTGGCCCCAGATGCTCTGGAGGGGAAGCGAGACAGGTGACCTTGCACAGCCCTCCCTCCCTGAAATCCAATTCACTCACACGTCATGGCAGCACTTCTGATTTCATGGTTGTCTTCCAGAACCAAGGATACACAACAAATCAGCCTCTAAATCCAGAGCTTTCCCACCACACGGAGCTGCCTCTTCGACATGAAATGCGGCCTTTTATAGGACCTGGCTTCCATCTGAAAACTGGCTGGTAAAGAGGAGAATAAGAGCCTGGAGGCTGGAGAGGCAAAATTAATTAATGTTTTCCCCCATCCTGCCTCTGGCCGTGGCTCTCTTGCCACTATTTACCGTCCATCCTGTATATATTAAATTCCATTTCTCTTGTGGCTATTGTGAAATAATTCTCAGGAAACCGTTTATGTTCATCTTAGCAAAAAGAGGAATCGAGACATAGAATGACCTTGTGTTTATAGAAATCGGGGCAAGAATTTCTCGCTCCCTTCTGCTGCACAGAAGCGATTCCTTGGGAGCTGAGTCTGCAGTGGAAGTTGGGATATTATCACGCCAGCCTGATCATTTGTCTTGATGGATAAATAATGGAACTTTGATTCACTAACATTTCTATGTAAGCCCAGGAAGGTGACTGGCTCGCTGTAGGATCCAAGGAAACATAAGCTTCATGAGAGCAGGGAATGTGTTTTTTCTGTTTTTATTTACCCAGAACCTAGCATATTGTACTAAGTACTTAATCAATGCTTATTGGATTAGACTGGAATTTGGGGATTCAGTTTGCCCCAGGAAACAATATTAAGCCCTAAAACCTAGTCCAGTTTTAAATATTTTAACCTAATTAAAAAAAAAAAAAAAGTCACCATGCTCTCTAGGAATATTGCTATTTAAGATGGGGGCCCAAGTGATTCAGTTCCAAGCAACCCATTAATAAGCCCCTACCCCATATACTAAGGATACAAAGACAAGATTGGGAAATGGGCCCTGCCATCTATATTAATAATCTCTTCTCTTTTGGTTTGAATGATTCTTAAAGTAGGAGAGTGGTAGAGGGGTGGAAATAATAAGAAAGAATAATTTAGGGGTCAATAGCATGATGTTAGTGCTTCAGAAATGTGGGATTTAGTGGTGTATACATCACCCACCGATGTAAGGTAGAGCCCCTCTTCACTTTGGAAGACTGTTTTCTAAGTTGCAGTTGCCAAAAAAACTGGTTCATTCCCCAGTGGCCGGCCTTCTGCTGCTGAGCCTACCGGTGGCTGGTAGGACCACTTCTCTGAGGAGGGGCACAGAGGCTGTCTTTGGCTGTGCCTGGGATCCTTTCCAGCTGCATTGGGCCTGCCAGCACATGTGGTCCACCAGCCTAGCCTCTGGGAATCCAGGGTCATTACAGTGCTGTAATGAGGCATCAGAGGGGGACTTTAGTGGGGAAATGAGAATATTACACAGCAGGAATATTTCTTTTTCTTCCATCACAGACCACTTGAAACGGTCTTCATTTATTTATTTGCACTGGGAGGGTTAGCTGGAAAGAAAGCTAAGAAATATTTTCTTCATTCTAGATGGAACTAGTGAATTGAATTCACTTCAATTTCAATCAATCAACAAATGCTTATTAAGAGTTTATCCTGTGTTGGGCACTGTAGACACAAAGAAATAGCAGAAGTAGAGCCTAGAGCCTGCCCTCAAGGAGTTTACATTTTCTTGTGTAAGATACTTATGTATATAGCTTACTATATAGAAGACACATACAGAATAGATTGAAGGAAAGTGCCACCTTTTGCACTAGAAGCTGGCCATTTTATCTAGAAAAAATAGGCCCAAAGGAACCTTTGAAATCCTCTAGACTAGTTTTTTTTTTTTTTTTTTTTTTTAACACATGAGAAAAGTGTTATAATGGCTGAGTTCAAATCCAGCCTCAGACACTTATTTGTGTGTGATCTGTTCAAGTCACTTCATCTCTGCCTCAATTTCTTCATCTGTAAAAGAGGGATCATACTAATAACACCTACCTCAAAAGGTTGTTGTGGGGACCAAATGAGATAATAATAATTATTTTTTTAAATGAAATTTATTTTTTATTAAAGCTTTTTATTTTCAAAACATATACATGGATAATTTTTCAACATTGACCCTTGAAAAACCTTGTGTTCCAAATTTCCCCTTCCTTTCCCTTACCCCCTCCCCTAATGCAAGTAATCCAATATATGTTAAATATGTGCAATTCTTCTATACATATTTATAAATTCTCTTGCTGCACAAGAAAAATCAGATCAAAAAGGAAAAACTGAGAAAGAAACAAAATGCAAGCAAACAACAACAAAAAAGTTAAAATACTATATTATGATCCCTCTCTGGGGGTAGATGGCTCTCTCTATCACAAGACCATTGGAATTGGCCTGAATTATCTCAGTGCTGAAAAGAGCCATCAAAATTGATCATCACATATTCTTCTTGTTCTGTACAATGATCTCCTGGTTCTACTCATTTCACTTAGCATTAGTTCATCTAAGTCTCTCTAGGTTTCCCCTGCTGATCGTTTCTTATAAAACAATAATATTTCATAACATTCATAGACCACAATTCATTCAACCATTCTCCAATTGATGGGCATCCACTCAGTTCCCAGTTTCTAGCCACTACAAAAAGAGCTGCCACAAACATTTTGGAACACACAGGTCCCTTTCCCTTCTTTAGTATTTCTTTGGGATATAAGCCCAGTAGCAGCAATGCTGGATCAAAGGGTATGCACAGTTTGATAACTTTTTGAGCCTAGTTCCAAATTGCTCTCCAGAATGGTTGGATTCTTTCACAACTCCACCAACAATGCATCAGTGTCCCAGTTTTCCCACATCCCCTCCAACATTCATCATTTTCTTTTCCTGCCATCCTAGCCACTCTGACAGGTGTATAGTGGTATCTCAGAGTGGTCTTAATTTGCATTTTTCTGAGTACCTTTTCATATGACTATAAATGATTTCAATTTCTTTTTTTAAAAATTTTTTTTATTTAAAATTTTTAAAATTAATTTTATAATTATAATTTTTTTGACAGTATATATGCATGGGTAACTTTTTTTACAACATTATCCCTATTATTCACTTCTTGATTTCAATTTCTTTATCTGATCATTTTCTCTATATATTTTAGAAATGAGGTCTTTATAAGATAATAATTACAAAGAGTTCAGGAGATAATGACAAATAATTATACATATATTACATATGTATATTACATATACATATATACAAACATTATACATAGGAGTTTTTAACCTGAGGCTCCTGAACTTATTTTTAAAATTTGATAATTATATTTTTATGTAATTGATTTTCTTCATAACCCTATATATTTTATTTTATGCATTTAAAAAACAGTTTTCTGAGAAGAGATCCATAGGCTACAGCAAACTGTCAAAGATGGGAAGCCATCGTATAAAAACAGATGAATAACCCTTGATATAAAAGATAGCATTTGAGCAGAGTTGTGAAGGGAACCATGGATTGTGAAGAATAAAGATGAGGAGGGAGAGCATTCCAGGTGTGGGGGACAAGATTCAGGAGATAGAGTTAGTTGAGGCAACTAGGCCAGTGGGGCTATGGTAATGCATGTGGAGAGGGAAGCAATGTGTTTACAGGACTGAAAGGATAGGAAGGAGCCAGGCTGGAAGACATTTTATTAAAAATAAATTTTTATTGCTATCTTTAATTTTTATATCACCTATATTTCCCAATATATGATTCTCCCTCTTCTTTCAAGAGTGCAATTCTTAAAACAAAAAATAAATTAGTTGAGCAAAATGAAGCAACATTGTGAAAAGAAATCTAACAATATATATAGCATTTGATGCTCCTAATCCCCCACCTCCACCAAAAAAATAGAAAAGACTATTATGAAGAGTTTGAAATACCAAGAAATATTAGGCAAGTACTAGAATTTATTGCTGTCCTGTAATTAACTAGATAAGTGATTCTGAAAGAGTGGTCTATACAATCCTGGAGGTCTCTGAAATCCTTTCAGGGGATCTACAAATTTAAAGAGTTTTATTTCTAATATGATAAATATCTATAAATATAACCTATATAATTTTTTTGGACAGATCCTCAGTAATCATTAATAACAAAGCTACTGAACAGCAAAATTATTTGATCAACTATGATAGACTTATCTCTTCTCAGAAATGTGGTTGGTCCAAGACAATTCCAATAGACTTGGGATGGAAATGCCATCCACATTCAAAGAGAGAACTATGGGGACTGAATGTGGATTGAAGCACAGTATTTTCACCTTTTTGTTGTTGTTGTTTGCTTGCTTTTTCTTTCTTGTGGTTTTTTTTTCCTTTTGAGCTAATTTTTCTTACATAACATGACAAATATGGAAATATGTTTTTTAAAATAAAGATACTGAGAAAAACGTTTGAAAACTACTGAACTAGATGACCCAGAAACATATCAATCTTGATACGTTAAAAGCAGAATTTATTATCTTTCCCTTGAACTGAATTTCCTGTTAAATTTCACTGTATCTGTCAAAGGCATTACCATTTTTCCAGGCTCTCGGGTTCATGATCTCAACTTCATCCTGGGATACACGCTCTCCCTGCCAATTCTTCTTATTGCTATCTCTCACCTTTATCCCTTTCTCCCTATTCACATAATCATCATTAGAGTTCAGACCCTTATCAAGTCTCACTTTAATTACTGAAGCAGCCTTCTAAATGAACTCCCCCCCAAAAAAAATCTTCACTTCAGTCCATATCCCCACATAGGTACTAGAAGTGATTTTTTTTTAATAAACTTCACTGGCTCCCCTTTATCTTTAATATAAACTATAAACTCCTGTTTAGCTTTTAAAAACCCTTTACAATCTGGTCTTTGAGCTATCTTTTTAGACTCATTATATATTCTTCTCCTTCCCATACTGGGTGATTCAAGTAAATTGGTCTTTTTTTCTGTTCCTCATACATAGTACTTCATCTCCCATCTGTGGAAACAGTAAGATATTAAGTTAGGAAAAGGAGGTTGGAGCCAGACTGTGGGTCATAAAGAGCCATGAAGGTTTCCAAGCAGGTACCAAGAGAGATTTAGGTTGTAATCTATCACTGCGGATGTGGCCAAGGATGGAGGCAGTGTGCTATAATGGAAAGCATGTTGGATTTGGGGTCACAGGGTCTGGATTCAAATCCTGATTACACATTGTGTGACTTTTGGTCAGTTCCAAAGGCGGCTGAAGCAGGCGCTGTGGAGCACTTGGTCAGAGCTCAAGGACACCCAGGTCATCCACTGCATCCCAGGCCATCCCCAGCCAGCCTGCCATTGGTCTCGCCACGGGACTGACCCTAGAAGAGTGAGTGAGGCTGGAGTCAGGACATCACCCATGATGTCAAGGGTCCTCTTGAAAAACTTAGAGTGAATAATAGCAACAACTATTTGCTGGGTACTATGCTAAACACAGCCTAATGTGTTATCCCATTTAGTCCTCCCAAGAACCTGGGATGTGGGTGTAAATATTATCTCTGTTTTAGGAAATTGAGGCAGACCCAGGAGAAGTAACTTGCCTAGGGTCACATCTCTAATAAGTATCTGAATCTGGATTTAAAATCAGGTCTTTAGGGGTCCAAGCTTCATTACAAAGCCCCTAACTGCCTAGCTCTCCCTTCCACTTCTCCCCTTTGCTCCCAGCTTTGCCCTCTGGGGTCAAGCAGGACAAAACTCTTTCTTCCTCGTGACACTTCTTCAGATATTTAATAGTAGTGATTAAATGTCCCCAGTCAAGAGCTTCCTGATCTTTTAAGATACTAGAAAAGACCCTGGAATTTCCCTTTTGAAAAAGCTTTAAGAAATTCATGACTACAGAGTTCTCTGCCATGCTTTGGATACCATCTTGCCTTGAGAAAGGAGGATAAACTCAATGATCTATTATAGAGGGTTCTTCTAGTTGCAGGATTCTGCAAGACTTTCTATCTCATTTATCAAGAGACAGAATGAAACTGCCTCTTCTTGCTTGCATATTTTGTTCCATTAAAAAGCTAAATGGGTTTCTGAGGCCTCTGAATCTAAAAACAACTTGAATAAATCATTCAAGAAATACAACCAGAGAACCAGCTTTGTGGCACTTTGGAAAAGACATTAGGAAAGAAGGGTTCAAAGCCTGACTTGGCCATTTACTGTATGACTGCTATTAAGCTTTTTTGGGCCTGAATGGTCTGATTTGTAAAATATAATAACATATGACACACAATAATATATAACAATATATTGTATAACACACAATATAATAACATATGGTATTATATAATATAGAATAGAATAGAATGACCTACCCTCCTAACTTACTTACCTAATGGGTTTGAGAAGATCAAATAAAAGGATGGATATAAAATATATAAATGAAGTTATTAATATTTTATTGCTACAATGAAGACTCTGTGAGTCTATGTTTGTGTATGTGATGGAAGTAAACAAGACCCCCTTCCCTGACTTCCACCCCACTCCCTATATGTCTAAGTTATAGCATGTCTCATTGGAACATACAGAGAGGAGATCTGGGCTCCCATGGGTGCTAAGGGTGCTCTTACTCAGCCCTGAAGAACTTGGTACTTGGGATTCTATCATCATTCTTTGGTCTCTGTGATGGAAACAGGGGTAAAGGAATGACTGAAAAAAGGACTGGCCTCTGAGCTATAAAGTGACCTACTCTGTGTAGTTTAAAAGGAGTGTGACTGCCCTCTGTCTCTTCCATCTGTCCAGCCTTTGGGGACTCTAGGAGAAAGGGCCCAAACTTCCTCCTTTTCCAACCTGCTACCAGAACTATGGCAACTTCTTTTCCCACTAAAGCAGACACACAAATGCTATCTTTGCAATCTTGAACCCAGATTTTGGGCTCCTGGCTGCCTCTCTTACATTATATTGCAGTGGATAAAGTGGTGGGTTTATAGTCAGGACCATCTGAGTTTTAATCCTTCCTTAGATACTTACTAGTGGGGTAATCCTGAGAAAATCCTCCATTAGTCTGAGTTTCCTCATCTATGGATGAAGGGAGGTAGACATGATAACCTTTAATGTCCCTTTGGTTGAAATCTATGACCTATAATGCTATTATCCCCATGAACATAGGCAATTGAATAGTGATGCAGAATAATGATACAGATTTGTAGTTTTAGAAGCAACCTCCTGGATTTCTGGGAACCTGAGAGTTACTGGATCCCTTAATTGGAAGCTCTGGCAGCAGGAAGAATTTTCTACTCTTCCTTGAAAGGATGATCACTGAGGAGAGGAAGAGCCCAAGTTTTGCCCTTTAGGCCTTGTAGGAAGAGGTGGACCTTGAGGGAGATGCATTTATTAAATACTTTGTTCTAGGCACTATCTTAAGTGCTAAAGATAGAAAAAGGCAAAAGCAAAAAAGTTCTTGCTCTCAGGGAACTCACATTCAAAAATGGGGTTGAGGCAGAGAGACACATTTAAAATGTACACATAAAGATGGAGATAGGATAAAGTAGGAAGGTGGGGTAATCTTAGAGGGAAATCACCATGGAAGACTGAGGAAGCCTAATAGAAGGTGAGACTAATTAAAAATTGAAAGAATCCAGAAAGTGAGAGCATTCCAGGTTTGGATGACAACCAGTGGAGTTGGAATATGGCATGCTGTGTTTTAATGGTACTCAAGAAGCTAGGGACGCTGACTTGCAGAGGAGCAAGACCTAGGGAAACTGGAAATGTGGAAAGAGGCGAGATAATGGAGGACTTTGAAAGCCAAACAGAGGATTTTATATTTGATCATCATTGTAGTTTTTCGGATAGGTGTGGGGAAGATGTGTGTGTGTGTATGTAAAAGAGACAGAGAAGAAAAGAAAGACAAAGGCAGAGTAAGAGACACACAGAGAGAACTGACAGTGATATTGTTATTCTTTTTGGCCTTACATCTCTACATTAAAGAAGGAAAAAAAAACCCTTCTTTGGCAAGCATGTATACACATACAAACATATTCTCACATATATCCATCATATATATGTTTCATATTTCATGTGCAATCCTCTTTTTCTGTTCCACTTTGTGTATGGAAAAGCTCATTTTATTTACATTTTATTAAGTCAAGAAGAAAAAAAAAAAAGACCCCACATAAAGATAGATATACACATCCCATCAACATAAGAAATTCCCACAGTGTAAACTCTCTCCACTGATGCCAGTGTACTCAGTTAATGACTGTGTCAGAGAGTTGCCCGGGGCATGGAAAGCTTAAATGACTCCTAGTTTGTCACAGAGCTAGGAAGTATCCAAGGCATGACTTGAATTCAGATCTCCATGACTCCAAATCTTATTCTTTAGCCACTATACCAGACCAGACCATACCAGAAGAGCACCTACTAGGTACCAGTCACTATGCTAAGTGCTTTTTTTTTTTAAACAAATATTAGCTTATTTGATCCTCACAATAACCATGGGAGGTAGGTGCTATTTTTATTCCCACTTCATAGTTAAGGAACTGGAGGCAAACAGAAATTAAGTAATGTGCTGAAAGAGTCACAGCTATAAGTTGTTTTCATGACTCCAGGCGTGGTGTGCTATTCACTTGCCACCTACCTTCCTACATAATAGGAATAGGGATAAGGAAGACACAGAAAGGAAGGAAGAAAGGGAAAAAGAAAAAAGAGAGAGAAAGGAAGAGAGAAAGAAGAAAGGAAAAAGAGAGAGAAAAGGAGGGAGAGAGGGGGAAGAAAAGAAGAAAGAAAAGGAAAGAAGGAAGAGAGAGAGAGGAAGGGAAAAAGGAGAAAAACAAAGAGGAATGGAAGGATGGAGGAATGAAGGAGGAAAGAAAGAAACAAGAAAGAAGAGAAAGAAAGAAAAAAAGAAAAAAGGCAGGAAGGAAGAAAATAATGTACACACACAAGAGAAAAAAGAAAAAAAGAAAGGCAGGCAGAAGAAAATCATTGAGATATAGATAAATGGATATACTTATGTATACATATATATGCATTTATGTATGAGTGTATATATGTATACACACACACACACACACACACACACACATACACAGAGCAGAGTACAGAAAGAAGGCCTGAAAGAGCCTTCAACAAGACAGCTTTAAAAACTACAGGCTAAACTTATTACATACTTAAATAGAAAAGCAAGCCTCCTATTATAGAGACCTTCAGTTTCACATACAATCTTCTTTTTCTGTTCTGGCTTGTGTACTGAAAAGCTCATTTTATCTATTATTTGTAAAGAATGATTTTTAAAACCACACACACACACACACACACACACACACACACACACACACACACACACTCTCCATAAAGATGCACTGAATTCTAGGGCAGAAGCTGGGGAAAAGGGCCCCACCCTGAGACCAAACTCCAGGGGCCTGGCTCTTCATAAATAATAACATGGTAGTCTTTCTAAGCATGTGCAGATTCCGTCGGTTTATATACCAGTCATAAAAAAAGAAAGGAAAAAAGAAAAACCCAACCAAATACATGAAATAAAATAGCTTAAAGCCTCATAAAAATATATACTCAAAAGACCACACAAAGCTCCAATGGGCTAGAAGCAAATGACATCTTTAAAACATTATCCTGGCATCATTTATTTATTTGGTTCTACTCCCAGAATATTAAGTACTTTGGTGTGAATGAGTGATTTAGGAGGAAGAGTTTCCCTGCAGGGTTTTGCATCTCCTACTTTTTGGGTGTTCGAGGCAGCCCAAGGTTGAAGCTTAGGATGGCTGGAGTGAGGACAATGTGAAACAGCTTAGCCAGTTTTGGCACATTGTTCTCTTTGGACCTCAGTTTCTTTCGGTGTAAAATGAGGTTGAACTAGATCATTTCTAAGATCCCTTCTAGATCTTTACATTCTTGTGGTCTATGATTCTCTTATAGTTCTAACATTTCATGTTTTAATATTCTGTCCCAAAGCTCTTCCATCTCTGATATTTTTTGGTCTAAATTCCCTTCCAGCTCTGGCATTCTATATTCTAAGGTTTCTTTCAGCTCTGACATCCTGGGTTCTAAGCTCCTTCCCAGCTCTGACCTCTTGGGTTCTAACTATCTCCCAATGCTATGTTCCATATTCCCTCCCAACTCTGACATCTGGTGATTAATCCCCATCCAGTAGCTTGGCATCTCTGTCTTGTTCTTGTCCTTGGCACCCCTTACCTATTCAGCTTTTAGAGAGGCTATTCTAAAATTCCACCATTCTGTGACTTTTAAGGATCCCAGGGCAGAGTAGAGATTAAGTATTTATATACCTTTGACCCGACCTTTGAGTTTAAAGAGCCTCTCATGTTCATTGTTATTCACCAGACACATGGGGTTTATCATTTAAGCCTCTGCAGTGCCATATGCAACTTGATTCATAAATAGCAATGGACCAAAGAGAGCCAAATTTTCTGGGATTAAAAATGGACACATTTATTAAAAGATTTAAGTGGGTCCCCATTATGACTTTTTGTGGGTTGTTCCCACTCCGATTTCCTGCTTTGGCCCATTACCAAATAGGAGACTATGGTTTACTGCAATGAGAGATGGTGTTACAGCACTGAATTTGATTCCAGGAAGACCTGAGTTTGATTCCTGCCTCAGACACTTATTCACTGTGTAGCCCTAAGCAACTCACTTAATTTCTCTGTGCCTCTGTTTCCTCATCTGTAAAATGGGGATAAAAATAGCACTCACCTCCCAGAGGCTCCATCTTGTGGGGATCTGTGAGATAAGATGTATGAAATTATTTCTAGTTATTATTATTGCTATTATTTATCTAGATCGTGGTATATAAAGGACCCATACCCATCCCTATGCCCACGTTGGGTATACCCCATATCTGGAGCCTATTCCTTCCTCATCACCTCTTCTCAGAATCCCTCCATCCCTTCAAAGTTGCTCCCTTCTATATGAGGGTCTTTCCTGATTTTACTGGTTGCTAATGCCTTATTTACTAAAATTATCTTATAATTACCTTGAATATCTTTTATTTTTATTTGTTTAATTTTGGGGAGATAATTAGGGTTAAGTGATTTGCCCAAAGTCACACAATTAATATCATGGTAAAATTTGAATTCAGATCCCCCTATCCATTGCACTCCTTCAGCAACCCCCTTGTATATGTTTCATATTTATGCATATATTCATGTTGTCCCATCTTTACATCTCAGGATATAAGCCTCTTGGAGGACAGAAATATTCAGTTTTTGTTTTTGTATTTCCAGTGTAAGCACTCAAGTGCTTGTTGGTCATCTCCCCAAAGACTAGGAACCCCTATTCAAAGGCGGGCATCTAAGTTTTCTACTCTTCCACAGTCTATCTTCCCAAACTCGGAGAGAGCCCTGGAAGTCTGTCTGGCTTTAGCAGGAAGGAAGCAGGATCTATCTTCTTTGACCATACATCAAGCCCCACTGGAGTCAGTCATCCTTGAATTTGGGCTCACGTCAGAATTCATTGGCATTAAAACGCTGGAGCTTCATATCGGTAATCTCCTTTTGAAAGACACAGGAGAAGGAGTTCAGAACTCTTTGACCCTTTAATCAGCCATCGCTGGGCATTGACGATATTGGCTTTGCCCAACAATGCACAGAGATGAGTTTTGGAAAGTCTCACTGCCTTTTATCATGGAAGTAATTTAATCTGTCCAAACTGGGAGCTGGCCCACACAGCAATCAGTGTCTTCCCCATTCTGAGGGTCACATCTGTCTTGCTGCTATTAGGAAACTGCATTATTATTTCTTGGCTCTCTGCTAGGCTACTGAGTGCATTATATTTCTAAATGGGACTAATGACAGTGATAAGGCTGCAGAGTAGCCTTCGATTGTGACTGGGGAATTTGGAGCCCCTTCTTAGCCTTGGTTCTCAGCTCCACCTGACATACTGAGCTGGATGGAGGAGAGAAAGTATTTGGAGACAGAGAACCTAGATTAGAAAATCTCCTCTACTACCTAACTGTTCAGTAAGGAATTGTGGCTTTGTGGAAGTCAGCCTGCTTGAGCTTTCCTCATTTTTAAAATGAAAGGGCTGCAGGGGATTGGACTAGATGACCTCTAAAATTCCTTCCTGTTCTAATCCTATATCATCTTGAGATCAACTGAGATGGATTTGGTCAAAACCTACTATTTTCCTGGAGTAGAGATATCTTTTGGTAAATTATCCAGGTGAGGAAACTGAGGCAAGAAAGATTAAGTGGCTTGCCTATCTGTGGTCACACACCTAATAAGTGTCTGAGGTGGAATCTGAACCCACCTTTTCTGTGAAATAACCTTTGTTTTTCAGTTGCTCCGCCTAGGCACTGAAGGAAGTAGGGAGTATGCTGAAGAGGAAAGGCAGTGAGATGCAATGCAACAATGTTTGTCATATTAGAATTGTTGCAATGCAACAATGTTCACCTTATTAAAAATGAAAATATTTATTATTGTAACATTATATTATTATGAAATATAATTTATTATTATTGTATTATTATAAAAATAGTTTTGATTTCATGGGCCCTCCCAAAGGATCTTGGGAACCCTTTGAAGTACTTGGGCTGTATTTTGTGTCTCTGGTCTGGTGAAAAGAGCTTTTGATTTGACATCAAGTGACATGGGTTGGAATTCTAACTCTTAGAGTTGGCAAATCACTTCCCCTGGCTGAATCTCAATTTCTGCTTCTGTAAAATAAGAGAACTGGACCAGATGATATTTAGGGTTTTCTTTGAACTCAAAAATTTTGGAGTCACATTCTGACTCTAGGGATTCAGGGTCACTTCCCTATTCTCTTCCCAAACCCCCACTTTTCCTCTTTCTCTGCTCCCAATGGAGATCGAGGCTGGGCACTAGAGAACAGCTGATGGGGACAGAAAGTCACTGACTGACTCAGGGGTGCCTTGATTTTACTCCTGTCTCTGTTATTTCTTTATCCCTATTCTCTCTAAGCCTCAGTTTTCTCATTCATAAAATGGGGATAATCATAACATCATTCCCAGGAGGGGTATTGTCAGGATCAATAGCATGATGTATGTGAAGTGCTTTGCAAACCATAAGGTATTAAATAAATGTTAGAAATTAATAGTAACAATAGTAATAGAGACCAGATCTTCACCTAGTCAACCTCAGACTTTTTTCTGTAATTACCTAGTTGTTTGTAGGATGTCCCCTCCATTGGGACAGGAGCTCATTGACAGTGGTTAGCACAGTGGTTGGTCCACCCAAGGCTTGCTGATGTTGACTCTGACAGATATTTAACCTTGCTTCTGATATTTATTACTTGTGTGGCCTGAATGAATCCCTTGCTTTGTTGGGTCTCGATGTACTCATCTGTGGAATGAAGAGGGCAGACAAGGCATCTAAACCCCCTCCCACTTCTATGCCCATGATTCTAATTCTACAATAAATACCTTAATGTTTGAGAATCTTTCTATGTATAACACGTATCTTATGTGTGTACAGATATACATATATGCATATACACATGTTTACTTGTATACACATGTATATAATGCAGGTATATACATATTCATATGCAGACACACACATACACATATATGTCTATATACATTATACACACATGTATTCATATATAATTGGGTCTTCACAGCAACCCTAGGGGGAAAATATGTTCTTGGTACTATTATTATTACCTCTATTTTATTTTTTCTCACTAGTATTTAATTTTTCCAAAAACATGTAAAGATAGTTTTCAACATTCATTTTTGTTAGACTTAGTGTTACAATTTTTTTCCCTTTCTCTCTTATCTCCCCAACACATGAAGAAATTTGATATAGGTTAAATATGAACAATCCTTTTAAACATATTTCTATGTTTGTTATGTTTTTTGCAAGAAAAAATCAGATGAAAAGGAAAACACCGGAGAAGAAAACAAACAAACAGACAAACAACAACAATGAAAGTGAAAACACAATGCTTTGATGCACATTCAGGCTCCATTTTTCTCTCTCTGGATTCGGATGGCTCTTTCCATTCCAAGTCTATTGGAATTGCCTTGAATCACCTCTTTGTTGAAAAGAGCCAAGTCCATCACAGTTTGATCATCACATAATCTTGTTGTTGCCATGTACCATGTTCTCTTGGTTCTATTCACTTCACTCAGCATCAGTTCATGTAGGTCTGCTCATCATTTCTTATGGAACAATAATATTCTATTACTTTCATATACCATATCATCCCTTTTTAAAAGATGAGGCATTGAGGTGGTACAGTAGATGCAGGAGGATTTGAATTTTGCCTCAAGCACTTGTTGGCTGTGTGGCCCGGGATAAGTCACTTAACTGCTTCATGTCTCCAGTTCCTCATCCATAATGTGATGGGATCTGTTTTATCTCTGAATCCATGATTCTCTGACCCTAAGCTCAGACTTGCTCAGGCATCTCCCCTAAATTTTAGTTCTTTCCCCTTCACTTCACATTGCTACCGTCTCAGCCTGTTCTTGCAAACTCATATCCAATACGTCACTAGGACACAGACACAGACCTTTCCCCCGCATGTAACACTGAGATGAAAAACATCCGTGTAATCTTCCCACCAGGCTCTGTTCTTTTTACGGAAGTCTTGAACCCAGTTCTAATCCCATTCTAAAACCAACCCAACAACCTTGCAACTTGTACTACCAGCCTCAAGTGTTACATTTCTACGTGAGTTGTTATTATGATCAAGGATCAGAATGGTTTCTGTAGGTTTGTCTGTTTTTCTCTCCCCTCCCCTCTTCTTTTTATTTACTCCACTCAAACATGCCCAAGCCACTGTCAGAAGACATTAAGGGTCCCCTAAGAGACCTCTTTACAGCTCAGTCCCCGGATCCAAGGGGCCATGTATTTAGCACTTCCTAGCCGAGGGCTGTTTCAGCAGCTAATTATAGAAGGGTCAGCAGACACAGTAGGAATTTTCGACTTTGGGCCAATTAAAGAGACTCCAGGGTGCTCCTTATCTCTTGGCTGGGAGACTTGGACTCTGGTACCCCTTGATCACATCCCAGCTGGCACGGAGGGGTGGGGTTTTAGACCATCTTGCTTCTTGGCAGAGGATAGCTAATGCGGGGTACAGAGCCCCTACAGAGGCCTGGAAGGTTCCAGTGTAAGGTGGCTGAAACAATCAAGAGACTGCAAATCTGGGGCTAAGGCTGTGGATAAGATCTTTTTATCCAGCACACCTCTGGGTAGGCCTGTCGTCTTGTCTTGTTCTGGGAAATAAATAAATTGAGGATCCAGCTTCAAAGACATTTCCTTCTTCACAAAAACCTATTTGAATTATCCAGTTCCTCAGCCCGGCCTTCCTCAGGGCACCCTTCCCTGGTTCCTGTTCTCTGCCTTCTCACAGGACCTTCTGACTGCCTCAACACAGCCTGGTTAGTCTGTATAAAATATGTTGCTAGGACACTGGCTGGCAAGATCGGCCATGGGAGAAGACACAGCCCTCTCCCCAGCCTGTGCCACTGGGAGGACGATACAGGTATATCCACGCACTCCTCTTGCCAAACTCCTCTCATTTTAAGTACCTGGTCTGCCAGGACGGGTCATTCTGGATCACCTCTGGTTTCAGGGAGTACCTTCAGAGGTGGGGAGGGGATCTCCTTGTCCTCCGGTGCATTAGAGGAGCCTTCCTGGAGGAAGTAGATTTGTAACCTGGGCAAGCTTCCTCCTTTTTCTGCATTTCTGACGGTCTGGAGCAGCAGCTCCCTGCAGTATCTGTCTCATCAACACTGCATTTCATTTTAAATTGAAGCTGAAAGCAGATATTTTCCCTCTTGCCTATTACACCTCTTAATTTGTCTCTCCCTCTGCTGCAATCTGTCTCCATAAAGGACTTTGTGTGAATGATAGACGGCGGAACTTTGGAATAGCTGGGGTTGGATGAGCTGGGAGGGGAGACAAGCTTGGGCTGAGCCAGTTGACACAACTGTTTGTGTAAGGGGGGGAGTAGCAAGTATACAGAAGAGGTGCCTTATAGAGGGCCTCCTGTTTTCAGTTGGGTATCAGGGGGGTGATGGGGCCAGGGCCGGGCAGTTCAGCTGAGGCAGAGGCTTTGTGGGAGTCCCCTGCTGGGGGAGTCTGACAGAGAGAGGCGTTTGAAGACTCCTCTTGTGCCAGGGGGTCCTAGCTGGACAAGGGACTGTGGCAAGGGATCGTGCGGAATCTTTGGAGAAGTCTGAGTTCTGTGTAAGCCTGAGCACGTGACTCAGCCTTATTGAGCCTCAGTTTGCGCGTCTGTGAAATGCAAGGGTTAGATTAAAGGCCTCTAAGACCCAGTATAATCTATTCTCTCTGTCTCTCTCTCACTGTCTCTGTCTCTGTCTCTCTCTGTCTCTATGTCTCTCTCTCTCCATATATATATATATATATATATATATATATATATATATATATATATATATATATATATATATATAATCTCTATATGTATATTATATATAATCTATCACCCGAAAGTGCACAGAGCGGGGCGTGTCTTTGGGGATGGCTGCGGGGCGGGAAGCCGGGGAGCGCAGCCGCTGCGCTGGGGAGGTGGGACGCGGCCCCAGGGGCCGGCTGCGGGCTCCGGGATGCTCAGGGTGCGGTTGTTTGGGAAGAAGGGGTTAAGGACGAGGCCACCGCTAGTGTTCAGGGCGCATGGAACCTCCGCTTGGCGAGGGGACGGGGGAGGGGCTGGTGTGGAAGCCCGGGGCCCCGTGCACGGCCCGGAGGGCGGGGAGGAGGGGTTAGTGGTGTGGCCACCGCTGGACGGCTCTGCTGTCGGGGGACACACGATGCCCGTCCAAGGGATGGTCCACGCGCTCAGGTGTGGTCACAGTTAGAGGAACCGGTCCGCACAATCCCACTGGGCCCGGGCTGACACCCGTCGCTCCATCCATCCCTTTTATAGAAACCTAGGGGGCCACCCAGCTCAACCCCCGGGGACTGGAGCATGCAGCTCTCCACCAATCCGGGGTTGGAGCTGAAGGGGTGGGGGAGGTCACCCACCAATGGGTTCCGTCCCTGCGCTTAGCCCCGCCCCATGTCCCCCTTGCTTGAGGTGAACCACTGGAGATGCCTGGTCCAGCCGGAGCGGGTCGGATTGGGGGTGGGGGTGGGGGTACGGTCCTGTTTCTACGGGTCCAGCTAGTGCCGAGAAGCATCCAATGGACAGACGCGGCCCAACGGGGATCCCTCCGAAGCAGCCAATGTCCTCCTTCCTTTCTTGCTCTCCCTCCCGCTTTGTGCGGGTGCGACCATTCCGGGGAACGCGCGGCGCCGGCCATTGGAGTGGGGGGGGCGTGGCCCGGCTCCCCAGCGGGGCTCGAGGCGTCTGGGCCAATGGCCTCGCGCCGTTCGGGCCGGGCCGGGAGGGTGGGCCGGGCCGAGAGGGACGCGGGGGGGCGGGGCTGGGAGGCGGGGCCCGGACGGGAGGCGGGGCCGTCTGGAGCTGTCGCAGTGAAAGGCGAGCCTCGCTGGTGGAGGGAGGCGGCGGCGGCGGCGGCGTCCGCTGTGTGAGTGTGTGTTTGCAGGCGCAGGCACGGCGGCGGCGGCGGCGGCGGCGGCTGGACACGGCTGGGAGGGAGAGCTGCGGCAGCATCTGGAGGGGGGAAGGTGCGATGCAGCCAGGTGCAGTGGCGGAGGCGCGGCTCGCGCTGCCTGCTCCGTAGCGCCCGGCGGGAGCCACCGGCCGCGGCCCCGAGCCTGCAGAGTTGGCCCGGAGGAGACCCCGGGCTCCGGGGCGCCCGATGCAGCCGCCACAGCAGCAGCAGCCCGGCCTCGGCTCGCGGAGTGCATGACGCGCTGACGGGAGCTGGTCGAGCGCCGGGGACTCCCGGGCGGCTGGGGCGCAGCCCCGAAGTGCCCCGGCGGCTCTCAGGGGAGGAAAGTTGTGGCTTCTCCTCTCGGGAAGCCCCCGGCCCGACGTCCGGCCGCCCCTTAGTCGGCCGGTGCAGGGGGTCCGAGAGGACGAACAGCCGGAGGTGGCGGAGAGGGACCTGTCTGTTACCGCCGGTCCCGGAGCGCGCCGGCCGCGGACTGTTCTCCAAGCTCCGACAGCTGTTCTCCCGAAGGCTTCTTCTCGAAACTGCTAGAGCCCCGGGGACTCCGGGAGACGGGGAGGGCTCCGGGATGATGGCCTAGAGACCTCCCCCTTTCCTGGGCATCCCGGAGGGATCTTTCCCCACCTCCCGCCCCCAGTCCCCAGGATACCCCTCCCAGGGTGGCGGCTCCTCCCCAGGGCACCAGCCCCTTTCTGGGGCTTCTTCTGATTTCCAGTCCGGGTTTTCCGTCGAGGAAACGTCTTGCCTTCTGTGAGTGCTGACAGGAAGAGCCCGAGAGGATGTGAAGGCTCTGGGAGCCAGGCGCGCCGCTAGAAGGGGGCGGTCCGGGCCCCGGGACGTACGAGAGCAGAGAGCCCCCCCCCCCCCCCCCCGGGCGGCGGGGACCCGGGACTTGCACCAGACGGAGCGGGCGTCTGGACGGCAGAAATGCGGCAGCGAGCGGCCCTCTCCAGCAGCCGCAGGGATCGCTCCCCCCGGGACCCGCGGGCCGAGGAGCCTTGCTGAAGGCAGCCCCGGCTGCAAGACCCGGCCCGCTGCCTAGGGGAAGAGGATCGGCCCTCGCCGCGCCGCCGCCACCCCCGGCCAGGCCCCTTCTCCCCCCTCCCCCCGCCCCCACCTCCCAGGATGTCTCTGGGATTCGCTGGAAACTGACTCAACTTGTAACTCGGCGGCCAGAGAGCGGGGCCCGCGGCCAGGGGCGGGCAGCTGCGAAGCCTCGGCCCTCCGCTCCTGCCTCCCCGGGGAACTCCGCGCTATCCCCCCCCCGGCCCCCCCCCGTTGTCTCGGACTCCCGCGGACTCGCCCCTCTCTCACGCGCCCTCGGCTGACCCCGCAGCCCCCGACGCCGAGGGTCTCTCCTTGGTTTAGGAGGCTCGTCTGTCTCGGGAGGAGCCCGGGGGGCTGCTTGCTTTGGGACCTGAGCCCGGACAGACGGGGCGGCAGCGCGGGGCCCGGGACACCCCCGGGGAAGTGGCCGCAGCCTTTTTCGCCCGGGACTCAGACTCCGCCCGCCTCGCCCCGTTAGGCGGGGAGCTCGGGCCGAAGATGTTGATGAGGAAGGCGCCCGCTTTTGCCCCAGCCTCGGTCTTCGGGGTGCGCCTGTCGCACAAGTTCCTTTTCCTGCTGTTCCTCTCAGGCCTCATCACCCTGTGCTTCGGGGCCCTCTTCCTGCTGCCCAGCTCCTACCGGTTCAGGAGACTTTTCCTGCCCCTCCGCTCCCAGCGTCTCGCCGCTGCCTCAGGGACGGGGGACGCGGAGCCTGGCGACCAAACCCAAGCCCGGGGGCAGGAGCCACCTCCCAACCCGGCCCCGGCCCCGGGGGCACTCGCGGTCGGGCCTGGCCGAGGGGGGCGACACCCTCCAGGCGGTCCTACCACTCCCTGGGAGGAGGCGGGGGCCACCCGGGGCCAGCAGACCCCGGGAGCAGCCACCGGGCTTCCCAGAGCCCCCAAGTCTCGCCCTCTGCCCACCCTGGTCTTCGAGGAGTTCAGGAGCCGTCTCCGGCACCCGGTGCTGGGGACTCGGGGCAACGCGGATGCCAAGAGCCTGGCCCAGAGGGAGAAAATCAAAGAGGTAAAAACAGAAACCCCAAACCCCCAACGGCAAGATCCTGGCCCCGGTCATTGCTCGGTGCAGTCCATTTCTTCTCCCCCTTCCCCTCCTCCCTCCCCTCCTCCTCCCCCCTCGCCGGCCCCGTTCTCTTTCCATTAGCTTGGGCTTCTTCCAAACTTCCCTCCCCTGCCCTACCCCCCTGAACCTTCAGAGCAGTTCCCCGCCCCCTCTATTTACCCTTTCCCTGCTCCCTCCCGCATCCTTCATTGCAGCCTCCCTAACCACTGGTCTTCCCACCTCACCCAGCCACTTTCTTTCCACTTCCTCTCCTTTTCCTCCCCCGAGACCAAATTTCCTTCCTTAGCGAGCCTCCCTCCCTTATCATTCTTTTCGGTAACTCTTCCCCACCCCATCCCTCACCTCCCCACCCCCATCCTGGGGCTAGCGGTGGATCAGGTCAGGCTGTGGGTTTCGTTCCCAGGAACCTGGCTTCCATTTGTTTGGATTTGTAGGTCCTAGTGGTCTGATTCCTCTCCCCCCTGCATCTCAAAGCCTCATCCCTTCTGGAAATCCCTCTGGGATGGGATTAAGACTCAGCACCCCCAAATAAGACCGAGGCATTTTTAAGGGGGTCCTGGGGGTGATGCTTTGCCTGAAATTGTTTGCGCCAAGCCAGTGACCGGCCAGGGAAGAATGCATGTAAAGCTTTTTGGCTAACTGTTGTGGAGTGTTAGAATAATTATACATGATGGCGTGTGATGCAGGCTGGGAGAATCGATAGCACTGAGGCAGGGTGTTATGGAAATCCGGGAAGGTTATTGGTATAAAGAAGCAGGGTGCTTTCTTCCTGGACTGCTTCCCTCGGGGAGCCTGCAAGCATCGCTGGGTGCCAGAAAGCTGGGGATGGGAGTGGTGGATTGAAGCTGACTTTTGAGGTTTTCCTGCTTTAATTAAAAACTAACTAGAACTTAACCCCCTAATCTTTAATGTCTGCTTTTGAAGCCGGCAGGCTAGTTACTCCCCAAGCAGAGTGGGATAATGGATCGGGTCCTGAATTGAAACCAGAAGATCTGATTTCCAATACTGGCTCAAACACTAGGGTCTTTCTGGGCCTCAGTTCCCTCATCTGTAAAATGGAAGGGTTGCACACAGTCTCAGCTGAAAAGCTCTTGGATCCTAGTTTTCAGAGGGAAAATCTCATCTTCCTTCTCTACCCCCGTCCCCTCCCCCCCCCCCAATCAACTTACTGATGGAGAGATAAACAAATCTGTCCTAATTTTGTTTACTTGTTAATAGACGATTAAGTCTGTATTGTCTTACACGGAGACGTGACTCATAAATGTGACCTACCAGTGCTGGCAAAGTTGTTTAAATTTGCTTCTTTCTCCCGTCACAGCCCCACCCCCAACTCCCACCTTGATTTACTGAATCTCTACCACTTATGGGCTACTAGGTGGCGCTATGGCGCATAGATCGCAGGGCCTGGAGTTAGGAAGCCTCATCTTCCCGAGTTCAAATCCTGCCTCAGATCCTTAACCGGTTGAGTGATCCTGGGCTAGTCACTTCATCCTGTTTGCCTCGGTTTCCTCATCTGTAAAAACGAAACGGAGGAGGGCCAACCACTCCAACATCTCAGCCAAGAAAATCCCAAATGGGGTCACAGAGAATCAGCCATGACAACAATGATTTTTATGTTTCTTTCATGTCCTTAATCTCTTTTGAAATTCACAGCAACCTTGCCAGGTGCTTCAGGTATAATTGCCTCCATTTTCCTGAAGGGGGAACTGAGGCTGAGAGAAATTAAGTACAGTTGAACTGTACTAGAGAATCTGAAATCAGCTGCAGGACCTGAGTTTGAATCCTTGCCTCTTGTTACCCCCGGGTCCATGGGTGAGACCCTTGGCACCTCTTTCTAGTTCTAAACCAGGTATGCTGGGCTCCAAGCTCCAAATTTTCCCCTTATCCCATGCCGCCTGCCTAGCTCGCTTTAGAGACAGCTGCCACTGTATGGAGTAGGCTGTCATTGCTTCATTTTGATTGTTTTTGTTCTTTCTCCTCATGATATTAGTTAATAGCAGGAAGGTAGAGATGGGTTGGGGGATGGGGAGCAACATCAGATTAAAAAGGCTGCCTTTAAAAGGAAAGAAAAGATGAAGGTGGAGAAGAAGTGCCTGAATGATGGAAGGCTTGACAGGCATTTGGAGTAACTCGGTGTTTGTGTGTAGGTGAGCAGCCTTGTACTGGGGACTCTCCCAGGGCAAGTGCTGGGTCTCCATCGGCTATTCCTAGTGGTTAGAGAAATGGCAGCTGTCCTATTCTGGAGGATCTCCTGAGCTCATAGACCCCATGGAGGAGGACGGTGGTAGGGGCATCTCTTCCTCCTGTGGGATCGGAGGCACCTTGATTTGGGGCTGTGAGGAAGCTCAAAGGTCATCTAGTCTACACTGATTTTACAGGTGAGAAAACTGAGCCCCAGGGTGGCTGGTAATAAGTAGAAGAGATGGCAAGAAGCAAGCAGACCTTTTTCTTAGGACATGGCCTTCATGGGTTATCCTGGTGGACCTTCATCCAGTAGCCATTTGTCAGGAACTATGGTAGATGCTGCTGGGATTATAGAAACAGAAAGAAAACAATAATTTACCTCAGGAGGCTTATATTCTATTGGATACTTAGTGTTGTGTGGACATGGCCAACTCCTTTTGAGCCACTGTGAGCCCATTTCCCCTTCCCTTAAATGGGAACTCAATTCAAGACAGATTTATTTATCAAGCTCCTGAGATGTGCCAGATATTGGGCCAAGTGCTAGGTACACAATGACCAAATTCAAACTGTCCCTACCCTTGAAGAGTTTCCGTGAGCTAGTACTGGATCCTCCCAAGGAAACATCCCAGCTGCCACTAGTTCCCTTCTGAAACCTTTTCAGCCTGATGTAGGTAGGCCCTGATAGAGCTTGTGGTGTAGCATTGGAGTAAAGTGAGGTGCTCTCCAGAGGGGGCCTTTAGGGCCTTGTTTGGGGGATAGGCTGGGATGCCTGGCTTGGAAAGAGATATCCACCTGCTACCCCGAGTGGGGCTGGCTCTCTCTCGTGTTATGTCATTCCAACAATAGCTCAGGAATGGTGACATGTGGCTGGAGCCATTCCGTCCCCTTGGTTAGCCTCCACTTGGCCTCATGCTTACTTATCCCACTGGTGTGCCCCGTGATACCCATCTGCCTCCATGCCATTTGCATTAAAGCATCCAACCAAACCTCAAGATGTGAGAATCTCGCCGGGAGCCATGAACTAACTCCCTCCCCACTTACCCGAAGCATCCTTCCCCCAGCACAGAAGGAGGCACAGCTGGCTTGATCCCCAGACAGCGTTCAAAGCAAAGAAGGATCAGTGGGTCCCTCCACTCACACTCCCTCCCTTTCCTCCCCCAGTGAGCTCAGGTCAGAAACTGCCAGTGTCCTTCACCTCCTCTCAAATCTAAGGCTAGACACTCTCCCCTGGCCTGTTGGCCCGCTTTCCCTGGCAAAGCTGTATAAACAGCTTTGTGCTGTCTCTCTGCTCTTTCCCTGACCTCACAGAGATTTTCTCTATTTCTCATTTTCCCTCCTTCCCTGTCGTCATTCCCCCCTCCCCTTCTCCCTCCTTTTCTGTCCTGCCTCTTCTCTCCCTTTCTTTACCCTCTCTCTTTTTCTTCCTCTACCGCTTTCCCTTCTTCCCCCTCCCCTTTCTTTCCTCTATCTTCTCCCTTTCTCCTACCCCTTCCCTCTCCTCCTCTTCCTTCTGTCTTCTTCCCCTCTTCTTCCCTCTCTCTTCTTTTCTCTCACCCTTTCTTTTTCTTTCCTCCTCTCCCTTCCAACAGCTCCTTCTCCCTTTCCCTCTCTTCCTCTCTCCCTTCCAACCTTTCCTTCCCCTTCCCTCTTCTCCTTCTTTCTTCCCCCCCTCTCTCCCTCCCTCTCTCTCTTTCCTTTCCCCGTCCCTCTCCTCCCAATCTCTCCCTACAATATCTAAATATCCCTGTCAGTCACAAGGCCCCTCCCTCATCCACAGATCTGTTAATTCATCAGGTTGTATGGTATATCCTAGGCCTCCCACTTTGATTGAACAGCTAACCTGCTAATGTAGGGAAAAACAGAGCTGCATTGTAGAGCAGACACTCCATTTAAGGGCCAGGATCCCTTTGGAGGAAAGGGAGAGAAGGATGCCCTGTGGATTGTATCTTGCCAAGACTCCTTCTGTAAGTAAGCTAACCTTGGGCTCGTCTGGGCCCTCTTCCCCTCCCACTTCAGTTCTTTGGGTCCATTGGCATTCTCCCACAAGTCTCCCTGATCTCTACAGGTGTGAGTGGGGGCTCCCTGTTGATAGGACCTAGGATACAGAAAGCTACAGGCTTAAGCATCACAAGGTAGGCATTTAAGTCACATTATAGGAATGATGTCTGTTCCTGCAAGAACTGATTTTTCTTGTTTTCCTGACTGTAACATGTGGAGATTTGTGTGTGTGTGTGTGTGTGTGTGTGTGTGTGTGTGTGTGTGTGTGTGTGTGTGTGGAAATAACATCGGCTACACATCTAGGTTCTGGACTTTCTCTTTGGGTTTCTTTCTATCTCCTTTAAAATTTTAAAATATTTTTATTGAAGCTCTTTAAAAATATTCTCCCTGTCCCAATAACTCCTCTCACATAACAAAATTTCCCTATAATAAATAAATCTGGAGATGCACCCACATCATCCCTTCCTCCCAACCTAGAACATGGGCCATTTCTGAAAAATATATGCCTCAGTCTCCACCTGCAGTTACCACCTCTGTGGCAGGAAGTTCTTACTGGTCACTGCATCCATGAGAGTCTGAGTCATTCTCTAGCTCTAGATCCTTGTTTTATAAGTAAACACAGACCAGTAGGGAAAGTCTTAGACCAGAGTCAGGAAACTGGCTTCTAATCTTGCCTCAGTTGCTTCCTCACTGTGTGACCGAGGTAAGAACCTTTCCTCTGTGGACATCAGAGTGATGTCCTTTTGTAAAGTGAAGTCCGGGTCAGTTCTTTTTTAGACTGAGGGGCTAATTGGTTAATAGGTGATGAAATGTCTTTTTTGGGGAGAGGGCTTTCATATCAACTATAAAATTGGCCTTGGCTATGGGAGAAAATACTTGGAGATGCTTCCACCTTCAGAAAGGAAAAGAAGACCTTGATCTTAGTGGCTGAGTGACTTATAACCTGGTTGTGTTTTGGCTTTCACAATAGGACAAGTCATCCTAAAATTATTCAAAGTGGAGGAACAATCAAAAACTCTTTGCTCATGGGCCTAGAATCAGTTTGAATAAATAGCTAGGCTGTGTGTGTGCGTGTGTGTGTGTGTGTGTGTGTGTGTGAGAAAGCCTTTCATTTCAACTTAATGAACACTTACTAAAATGCCCCTTTTGTGTGAGGATCTGTGCTAGGGTTGGTTGTGTGTGTGGGTTAAAGCAGAATACAACATGGTTCATGCTCTCAGGGGTGCTTTCAGTCTGGTAGGAGAGCTAAAGCAGTAAGCAATTAAAATACAAGACAGAAAGAAAAGTTCATTTCATAGAGATCCAGGTGGAATCTAGGGGAGAGATCACCATTATAGTCTGGAGGTGAGGAGGGCAATCCTGAACAGCTTTCTAGAGGAGCTAGTGTTTGAATTGGGCCTTGGAGGATAGGTAAAATCTCAGTATATATAGATGGAAGAGAGAAGAATGTTTCTAAGAATGGCAGTTACCACAGACAAGGTTCAGTGCTAAGCTCACATGGATCAGGTTCAATCTTGGAGGCTTCTCAATAAGTAATTATGGCTTGTGTCCCCCCCCCCCAAGTTTCCTCTAGGGCAAAACTTCTTAAACTATGGGTCATGACCTCATATAGGGCCCCTTAAAACTGGGAATTGTGAAATTATGTTTTGTTATCAGAAAATATTTGCTTTATGTACCTATATTATATACTTGTGTAAAAATTTCTCAGACAGAAAGGGGTCAAAAATAGAAAAAGCCTTGCTCTAAGAAACATTAGAATTTCTCATGTCTAAGTCCATACACATACACACACAAACACAGACATGCACAGAGTGTTGCATGTTCCTGTGTAAGCACTTGAGCTAAGATACAAATAGAATGAGTTTTATTTAAAGAATGACAATTATTCTTCCTTAAGCCCAAGTAGAGACAATTTTCCAATGAGTCCCATTGTCCCTGTGGACCTAGACCTTCAGGCTTATAGTATTGACCTGGGTAGAATTCCCTCATAAGGGGAAAGAATTTGGGGTTTCTACAGAATCATACAACCTTCCAAGCTTTCTTATGGGACTTACATGGTCCTTCAGATTTATAGCACCTTCCTGATGTTAAAATCTCCTCTCCTTCCCTCTAGTTAAGTGGGGAAAGAAATTAAAGTCATTATAGAATTGAGCCTTACCCACTCCCTGCATAATTCATATTGCCAGTGAAGGGCAAGGCTCAAGTTTGCCTTTCTTCCTTGTTTCTTCATCATTTGCCTTGTTATTCCAAGGCAGAAGGACCTGGGCTTGGTCCAGAAATTCTTCTGCTATGTCATCCTTGTAGCTCACATACTGTAGACCAGCATTCCTTTAGCACTCAGTTTGGCCCAGTAACTTCCTCCACCGTTGGACCATTGCCTTGGTCTGAGGCTATCCTGGAAGTAAAGCAGTGAGAGACATTATTATTGAAGGCATCCGTATTTTCCCTCTAAACAACCTGGCCCATAGCTTGGTGTAGCCATGTGAAGGAATATGGCCTAACTAGATAGGAGCAGCCAGCTTTGGAATCCGCTACATCTCTGTTCAAATCCTGTCACAGGATATTAAGTAGTTAAATAAGTCACTCCATCTCACATTCTCTGTTTCCTCATCTGTAGAATGTAGCAGCTCATTGTTGGGGGCTTCTATTAAGATAACACATGCAAAGTATTTGGGTGGCCAGATGCTCAGTGGATAGAGGCTGGGTCTGGAGTCAGGAAAAGTCATTTTCAAATCCGGCCTCAGACACTTACTGGTGTGTGACCCTGGACAAGTCACTTAACCTGTTTGCTCTTCTGTAAAGTGACCCAGAGAAGGAAACGGCGGATCATTCCAGTGTCTTTGCCAAGAAAACTCCAAATGGGGTCCCAAAGGGTCCCTTTCAAGACTGGAAGGACTGCGCAGTGATAGATCGCTTAGCTCACTTTAAAGCTGTGTAAATATCAGCTGTTATCGGTGCCTCTGGAGGCCAGGGATAACTCTAAGCCCCAAGTACAGTGCCTGGCACCCAGTGCTTGAGTAAACATGTTTTTATTCAGTTATTCATTCTAGAGGCAGAGCCTGAGGGTACAGCCCAACTGTGTGAAGTTAGACAAAAACTTCCTCAGGGCTTCACACCAGCCATACAAACTCACGCCTGGCAAAGAAGCATAAAAGAACAAGGGCTAGCCAGGTTCAGATGGCTGGCATTTAGCCTGGTCAGAGGGATGACCTTGTGCAGGCAACATTCACACGTCAAAGGGAAGGAGATGGGACTCCTGTGATCTACCAAAGCATCTCTGCTCCTGGAGATAGCATAGTGACAGCTAACATTTCTGTAGCGCCTTAAAGTTTGCAAAGCATGTTACATATACAGTGTCATTTGATTCTCATGGCAATCCCCATTTTAAGGTCGGGGAAACTGAGGCTGACCCAAGTCATGTGACTTGTCCAGATAAGATTTCAACCCAGATCTCTCTGATTCCAAGTCCAATTCTTTACCTCCACACCACAAATGTGATTTCCTTTTCTGTAAATTGGAGGTAATACTTGAATTACTCATCTCCAGACTAGTGACTAGTAAGATTTGTGCTTTCCCTCAGGGTAGCAAGATGGAGCGGGGCATGCTTTCATTCTATTATAATCCTTCTGGCTCTTTTGTCTTTTTTTATTATTATTTTAATTTTTCACAGTTACATGTTAAAACTTCTTTTGTTATACATGTACATTCTTTTTTATGTATTTCTATGTGTATTATGTTGGGAGAGAAAAATCAGAACAGAGGGGAAAAATCATGAGAAAAAAAGGTGAAAATAATGTGTTGATCTACATTCAGTCTCTAGTTCCATGTCTGGGTGTGGATGGCATTTTCTATCCAAAGTTTATTGGGGTTGCCTTGGATCACTGAACTGCTGAGAAGAACCGAGTCTGTCATAGTTGGTCGTAACACAATCTTGCTATTGCTGTGCACAATGTTTTCCTGGTTCTGCTTGTTTCACTCAGCATCAGTTCATGTAAATCTTTCCAGGCTTTTCTAAAAATCATCCTGTTCATCATTTTTTCTTTTTTTTCATCATTTTTAATAGAACAATAATATTCTATTACTTTTATATGCCATAGCTTATTCAGCCATTTCCTAATTGATGGGCATCTACTCATTTTCCAGTTCTTTGCCACCTGGTACCATAAGGGTCCTTTCAACTTCTTTTCTGGGGTCCACCCTCCATCAGTAGATCTTTATTCCTTTCTCTTCCATTAACCCCCTTGACTGTCATCTTCTCTCCCCTGAATTTGCCTAGTATAACTGCTCCCACCCAGGGTTCCGTATCATGTTTCTATCCTCAAAGCCAGAATCTGGTCCCAACTCTAGTGACTTCCCAACATTGCTATGTCACTTTGTAGATCTACAGGGCTGGGGAAATGGGCTCTCTGCCCCTTCACTGAATTTGTTGTTCAGTCATTTTATTGGGTGTTCATGACCCAATTTGGGATTTTCTTGGTGTAGTTTGCCATTTCCTTCTCTAGTTCATTTAGTAGATGAGTAAACTGAGGCCCAATTAAGTGAGGTTAAATCACTGCCTAAGAGCACACAGCTAGTAAGTGTTTGAGGCCAGATTTGAACTTAGGAAGATAAGTCCTCCTGACTCCAGACCCTTGCTCTATTCACTGCACCACCTAGTTACCCTTTGACTTAATAGCCCCCAAAGAAGTGTGATTTAGAGTTCTCAACAGAGTTATAGAGAGGAAAAAGATTGAAACCAGGTTGTGGTACTCCTTTGATGTATCTAATACTTTTTGCTTCTAATAATTAGCAGCTACTGACATTTATAGAACACCACTTTGGACCTCACTTTATTGATTTCCAAAAACTTTGGAGCAAATAGGCTTCATATTGGACATATGGGTATGGCTTTTGGACAGCTTCTTTGTCAATTTGGAGACTTTTTGCTTTGCATCTTTCCTAGTTCATGGCCACAATCCAGATGTCTGGGGCTATTATGTCAACAAGGCATTACTATGTTGAATGTGTCTTCTATGCTGTTATTGTCTTGTTCTGGCTCTGGCTGTTCTGATATAGCTACAAGTAAATGCAGGCATTTCAGATGCTATCTAACCTGCTAGTGCTTTCTTAGATTCCCTCCATATTTACATGTAATAATAGTCAAATGTGCTCACCCTTGTCCACAATGCTGCTTTCTATTTGCTATTTCAAGCCTTCCCCAGTTTGACTCCAGTCTACTTGCTCAACCTGCTTCCTGTATTCCATCCACTGCTTTCCATTTCCTTTGCAG
>NC_133619.1:605533680-605556180 GCF_048593235.1 Sminthopsis crassicaudata | reverse complement strand
TGAAGTGATCTCCTTTCTCATCTCTGCCTTCTGCCTCCCTAGCTCCTTTCAAATGTTGCTTTCTGCTGGAGACTTTCCCCACCTCACCTTCCCACTGAGATCACTTTCCATTTACGTTGCCTGCGTCTTGTTTGTAATATGCAGTTATTTCTCTATCCTCTCCCACATTAGAACGTGGGCTCCTTGAGGGCAGGGCCTGTGTTTTCAGGAATTAGCACTAGAAGTCTGGTATACAGTAATCACTTAATAAATGCTTGTTGACTGGTAGATTGACATGTTCAAACTCATCTTGGCAGTGAGTAGCAGAGCCAATAATCTCCCTATTTTCCTCATTTAGTGGCTAATGTCCACTAACATGATTTCATAAATCCATCCTTCCTCTGACTCTGTGGTCCTGGGCTTATTCTGGAGCTCATTTTCCTCCTCTGTAAAATGAAGGGCTTGAGCTCATTGATCTCTGAGGTTCCTCCTAGCTTTAAAGTTATGATCCCAGGACTTTGGAGAAATCACTTTGAGGGCCTCAGTTTCCTTATCTGTTAAATGAGGGTATTGGGCTCACAGACTAGGAAGCTCCTTTCCAGCTCCAGGCCTCTGATTCTATAAATGGGCCGTCATGCTGATTTCTGACTCCAAGCCCGATCCTCTTCATGACACCATTTTGCATCTTTGATGTTCTTATTTCTGCTGCATTTTCCAGATGAGCCTTGAGTGACTCATAAGCTCATAATAATAGCCGTTCATATTTATATAGCATTTCATAGTTTACAAAGTACTTTCACATAAATGATTCCATTTGTTCCTCATGGAGTGGTACAGTGGGAACAACACTTGCTCTGGAAACAAAAGACTTGGACTCAGTTTCTCTTCTTGCCTCTTTTTTTTTTTTTGACTGTGTAACTTTGCAAAAATGAACTCCCTTCTCTGGGACTGTCTGCTAATCATAGAGGATGGGCTAGATGTCACCCCACCTTGAGGTCTATGAAAAACCCTGCTATGGTAGGAGGTCCAGTGCATATTATTTCTACTTTATAGATGTGGATTCTAGATCTATATCCAAATTATAAAATTATAGATTTTTTTTCTCCTTTCTTGCAACCATTTAAATTTTTTTCTTGAACAGAGGAAAAAAACCTGCACTAACTTGTTTTTTCTTGAAAACCCAGTCACTGGGTCAGAAAGAATTTGGACACTAGATTTTTATTTCCCAAGAGTCTGGTGGTCTTCAATTTTTGTAACTTTAGACATTCAAAGAATAGAATTTTACCTGTTCAAAGCAAAATGAGTTACTCAAATTTTTGAAATCTCAGATTCTAAGAAAAAACATGCTATGTATGGAGTTAGGCCAGTTAACATTACCTCCATTTTATAGATGTGAAGGTTGAGGTTCTGGCAACCCCTTTGCCTCACAGCTCTGAGAGGCAGAGTCAGGAGTGGTAATCAGACCTGACTCTAGGGTAATGTCCTGGCTCTGCTTAAATGTCAGAGCTGCAAGGGGGCTTAACCAATCTAGTCCAAAGCTTCTTAAACTGCGGATTTTGACCCCAAATGGGGTTGGGTAACTGAATATGAAACATTCACAAAACTCAAAACATGAAAAGTTTGGCACAAGTAAAAGGTTTCTGAATGCTCTCTCTCCTGCAGTTTCAAATATCCTGCCAAGATTTAATTCTTTATGTAAAAATAAACAAGCATATCCATCTTAGTATGCAAATTTGATTTTGTCTTTAATAAATGGTAAAGTTTTATATATATCAAAGAACTGTTTTAAGATAAATCTGTGATTTATTAGCAATAAATGTTGGATTGGTATACCTATTTTATAAACCTTTATGCCCAGGGTCATGGAAAAATTTCTTCGGTGAAAAGGGATCACACGTGGAAAAAGTTTAAGAAGCAATGATCTAGTCTAACTCTCTCATTTTACTTCAGTGGACTCTGAGGGCCATTGAGAAGTTAAATGATTCATCCAAGGGTCATGTCCGTTAGAAATTACTCTTCTCTTTCCCTACATAGCCTCAGCATTCTACCCATCATGTGCTGGTCCCGATTTATTATCTATGTCACCTGATTTTTTGTTCACAGCTTATTCCCTTTCCTCAGCTCGTTAATCACCAAAGCTCTGGGAGTACTGCTTATTGGCACAATGCCGGGTTCAACCCCAATGTTCTTCCCTGATGGGGCCCAACTGAGTAGCAGCAAGCTTAGTAGCTGAGTGCCACTTCTGTGTTAGCTCCCATTCCTTAGAGCTGACCCCTTGCTCAAAAGATGATTTTCCTTCCCCAGATTCCAACATTTTTGCTTCTACTTCAGTTGTCGAGGTGCCTTCAGACAGCATCTTTCCTAGAAAGTCAACTAGGTAATAATATGAGAGAAATATCACTAACTAATTTGGCCTCTGCTGCTAATTCCTATAGTGACTTTGGATAAATCACTTCTTTGTGAGCTCACCCATTTCTGCCACTCTGTAAATAGTGTGTACAGTCTCTAATTTCTCTATCTCACTCTGGACTGCCCCTCCCTCCTCCTCCTCCTCCTCCTCCTCTTCTTCCTCCTCCTTCTTCTCTTTCTCCTCCTCCTCCTCCTCTCTTCCTTCTCCTCTACCTCCCTCCCTCCTCATCCTCATCACACATCATTTCAGTCTTTTCTCAGGTCTGGTACACAGATGGTGCTTATTAAATGCTTGTGGATTGATTGTTTTAATTAAGCTTGCAAAGATTTTCTTCATGATAATGTTTTGTCTTTGGTTTTATGAAAATCATGTGAGGTAGAAAGTTTGAATAATATCTCCATTTTACAGATGGGAAGACTGAGGTTTATAGTAGATCACACTGTAGGATTTGAACCCAGCTTTCCTAGCTCCAAATCTCCCGTTGCTTACACTGTGTAGTGCTGCCTATGAATCTGAAATTTGCTAAAAAAGTTGGATGTGCTGAGCTGTCTGCTCTGGATACACTTGAAAAAAATGGATAACCCAAATTCTTGATGCCTTAAGAGGCTAGTAAAGGGGCTGAGTGATAATTAAGTTTTTCTTCTCCTGTTATTGGCTGATTAATCCAATAATTGCAATAATTTATCTTCACGCACTAGCAGAACCCTGAGGGCTGCTTCCATCCCTGCTTTCTGAAGTTATGATTAGTTGTCCCTTTCACCAGGAAAGGAAGGGGAAACAATCTTCAGACTTTCAGGTCTGAAGATAGACTCAAGATTCACAGGCCAGCCAGAATTCATTAGTGACCGATAAGGAGACGCATGTCAGGGGGGAGATGCAATTTAGTCAACTCTGCTATCCTGGAAGAAAGAGATTTGCAGAGCAGGCAAGCTTAGTAGATTTTCTGACATGCAGCAATGGGGTTTTGTGGAAAGGCCTGGAGTCGTCAGAAGACTTGGATTCGAGTCCCCTGCTTACCAACAATGTGATTTCCAGTAAGTGTCTTTCCCCCTTCTCAGACTGTATTTCTTCATCTATCATTTAAGGAGGTTAGGTGGAACCTCAAATTCCCTTCTAGTTCAAAAGGTCTAGAATGACTCAATATCCCACAATTCACTTCAAAGTGCCTCTTCTTACTGTCAATTAAGGCAAGTCACTTAACTACCCAGGGCCTCAGTTTCCTCATCTGTAAAAAGAGGGGGTTGGACTAAAGGATTGGATTCTATGAATTCATCTGGATACATTGCCCCCTTCACCCCCAAGTCAGAAAATTTTTAGTTTTCTTCCAAGAATAGCTCAAGTGCCATGAGACATTTTCTGCTCATTTCAGTTCATCGCACACTCTTTTTTTTTTTTTCCCCCTGAGGCTGGGGTTAAGTGACTTGCCCAGGGTCACACAGCTAGGAAGTGTTAAGTGTCTGAGACCAGATTTGAACTCGGGTCCTCCTGAATTCAGGGCTGGTGCTCTATCCACTGTGCCACCTAGCTGCCCCCCATCGCACACTCTTTTGAATTTCTTTGTGTTCATTTGTATCTAATGTAATTAGTTGCTTATATACATTTGCCATTCAATAGAATATGCACTCCTTGAGGGCAGACACTATAATATTTGTTTTTTGTCTTTGTATCTCCATTGCCTAGCAAATTTCCAGTATTCTACATTGGACATACAGACAGATGTTCTTTCATTCAATCTACTATTCAATCTACTCTGTGCTTCCAATGTGCTTGGCCCTTGGGTAGATAGAAAGATAAGTCAAATACATTCTCTACCTTCATAATAGCAAGAGCTGACCTTTTTCTGATGCTTCATGTATGGCTTGTTGTTATTCAGTGCTTTCAGTCATGTTTGACTCTTAATGACCCCCTTTGGGTTTTTCTTGACAAAGATATTGGAATGGTTTGCTATTTCCTTCTTTAGATCATTTTACAGTTGAGGAAACTGCGGCAACTGGGGTGGAGCAACTTGCCCAGGTTCATTCAACTATCAAGTGTCTGAAACTGGATTTAAACTTGAGGATGAGTCCTCCTGATTCCAGGCCCAGTGCTTTACCCACTGTGCCACCTAGTGACCCATATATATCACTTAATGACCCTATTAATCATTGAATTGAAAGAAACCTCAGAGGTTATAGTATATGCACTTATGTAGGTATTCCCTCTACAACATTTTCCCATCATGGATTAGCTTCTACTGGGAGATCTTTAGTGAGAGAAGTGCCTTGAGAGAGGGGGAATGAAGACCATCATTGAAGGCTTTACTCATGGAGCCCAAGTCTCCCTCTCTACTGTTTCTCCTTATTCCTCATTCCTCTTTCTGGGGTTGGGCAGAGTAAGTCTTGTCTTTCTTTTACATGGTGACTATCTTCAAATATTTGAAAGGCTATTGGGTACCCCTTTATCTCCATACTTCCACTCTAAACAACCCTAGTTCCTTCATCTTAACTTCTTATGTCCAAGTGTCCAGGAAGGCATGAGTTCAAGTATGGCCTCAGACACCATTTAGTAGAACTAAATAGTCATTGCAATTTATATTTTCTCTCGAGTTCTCCAGGTCCTCTAGCCTTTGTCTTGCTGAGAAGAGCCCTGGGCTCATTGGAGATAGCTCTGAACTTGGAGTCAGTTTACTTATGTTCAAATGTTTACCCCACCCCTGACCAGACTTGTGACCCTGGGTAAGTAGCATCACTAAACTAAGTCTCAGTTTCCTTCTCTGTAAAATAGATATAATTACATATTCTGTTTGTTTGAAAGAATTGTTTTGAGTATCAATTGAGAATATACAGAAAGTGTTTTGTAATCCATTAGGTTTACATTAGGTAATGTAATCCATTAGGTTTTCATTAACAAATTAATAATATTATTAAAATTAATTAGGTTTTTATTAATAAAATATTAGCTATAGTACTTTGACATTTCCTTTGTTTGTTAGTTTGAGGCAATCGGGGTTAAGTGATTTTTTCCAGGACAAATCTAATAGATTTGTTTCTTATAGAACGATAATATTCCATAACATTCAGATACCATAACTTATTCAGCCAAGGAAAATAAGCTTCTTGATGGCAAGTTCAGTTTCCCTTTTCTCTTTGTACCCCCGGTACCCATTATTATGCCCTGCACTGTAGTAGGTGCTTGATCAATGCTTGTCACTCGCTTGATTTTTTTATGTTCATATTATATATGTTGCCCCTGGTCCTCTACCCTGTTTTGTCCAGCAGAATGTAAGGTTCTTAAGGACAGAGACTGTTTAATTTGTCTTTTATCCCCAGCAGCCAGCCCAGTATCTGGCAGGTGCTTACTAAAAGCTTGTGATTGGCTTTTGTCTGAGTTAATGCTTCCAGATCACTTCCATGTCTCGGAAGCTTTTTCGTGGGTTGCTGTGGCCGAAGACACGCCTTCTTCAGTGACTGGTGTTTCGGTAATGAGCCGGTCCATCTTGAGCTGGGGCTCAAATGACCAACACAGTCTGTCCTTGCTGGAAGCTCACCCAGCTTGCTCATGGACCCACATCCAATTCTACTAGAACTTTGACCTGCCTTGTGTCTGACCCGAGCTAATGCTCCTTCCCCTTCCTCTTTCACCAGAAGCTCACCATCTGGCTGCCCAAATTAGTGATGAGCCCAACTGCTCTCAAGAGATCCGGCAGCCCCAGCTTGATGGTGGTAGCAGGAATTACTGTGGGTGTCATTTTCCAGGCTGATTTCACATTGCTCCACATCTTGTTCCTTCTGCACACCATTCCAGCTCCTGCTCCCTTTGCCTTTGTATAAAATGATTCTCATGTAGGAGTATCTGAGGATGAGATAGTGTACTGCAATAGAGTAACAGAACAGAACCTGACTTTGCTACTTATTAGCTATTTGACCTTGACAGGCCATTTAATGTCTGTGGGTCTCAGTTTCCAAAATAAAGTGGGTGTGTGATTTGGCTTTCAAGAGCATGGGGCATTCTTTTTATTTCTTTGACTCTCTTAGCTCCATCTTTCAGATTTAGCTCACCAAGTTCTCAAAAGCTTTTCCTGAATCCCCCAGCTACTAGTATTTCTCTTCCCTTCTCTAGCTCCCTCACCCATGGCTCTGTACTTGTTATATATCTACTTATCTAAAGTTATTTTGTAGCCCTTCTGGAAAATGAGATTATGATCATATGTATCCTGTATTTGATTAAGGATTCTTTCCTTAGAGATCTGTTTTCTTTCTCAACATGATTTTTATGGAAATGTTTTACATAACTTCACATGTGGGTTTGGGGTGAGAAGGGGAGGGAAGGAGAGAATCTAGAGCTCAAAAGTTTTAAAAACAAATGTTTAAAAATTGTTTTACATGTAACCGGGCAAAAATAAAATATTTTTAAAAGGATACTCCCTTTAATCATAGATCTGAAATTTTTTTCTACTTTCCTCTAATTTTTAAAAATGATTCCCCCTTTTACATATAGGTTATATATCCTTTGGGAGTTTGTTGTAATATGTAGTGAAGAATGATGATCTAAACCTATTTTCTGCCAAACTGCTTTCTAGTTTTCTTAGAAGACCTTGCAAATGGGGAATTCTTCTTCCAGTTGTTTGTGTTTTGGTGTTTATCAAAAATTAGCTAAGCAGACTGTGTTAGATTGCTTTTGGATCTTGCCTGTTTAATCTGTGCCATTGATATGCTTTTTAAATTTTTTAACCAATATCAAACAGTTTTGGTTACTATTCTATAACATGGTTTCATATTTATTCATATTATGCCTTCTTCATTCCTACTCTTTTTAACATTCAAGACTTTTTGTTCTCCCTCCACATGAATTTTGTTTTGTTTAATTCTATAAAGTAATCCCTGACTACTTTTAATTGGTTTAGTCCTAGATTTAAAGGTTCTTTTCTTTCTCCCTAGTATTCCAAGTCTTCCATAATCTATCTACTACCTCTCTAGGGTTATCAACATCATTTGTATATGTTCTTTTTTTCTGTGACACAGCCATCACCCTAATATAGGCTCTCATCATACGTGGACTATTCTAATAGTGCTGCTGGGTCTCCATGCCTTTGAGTTTCTCTCCCCCACCACACATACACTCCAGTACATTCTCCACTAAGCTGCCAAAGCATTGTTCCTAAGATGCACATCTGACCATGCCATTCCTATTCCACCCACTAGCATCTATAATAATAAATAAATAAATAATCCCCAATCTCTTCCTATTACCTTTTAGATCAAATATGAAGTTCTCTGGATTTTAAAGCCCTTTACAGGCTGGCTCTTTTCTACCTTGCCAGCCTTTTTACACTTTACTTCTTCCATGTGTTTTTTTTAATGTAAATAGCTTTTATTTTTCCAATTACATGTAAAAATAATTTTAATGTTCATTTTTTATAAGATTTTGCATTCCAAAATTTTCTCCTTCTCCCCCTCCCCAAGATGATAAGCAATCTGATCTAAGTTATACATTCTATGTGACATTTCACAGACTGTACCTGGTTTTGGTGGCATTACTCCCAAGAACTGGGATTACCTCTGTGCTAAAATGAGGCACTGGAGGATGATGGGGGAGACTGGCTCTTTCTTATTCATTGCTACCTCCGATGAATTAAGGAAAGTTAGAGCCCATAACTAAGCAGATGATAGGCTAGTGACCATACCTGGAGGCTTGTGTCAACTTTTGGGCATCATGTTTTAGGAAGGATGTTTCTAAACTAGAAAGTATTTTGGAGTCAGGTTAATTAGGATGGTGAGGGGGCTCAAAGATCATGCCCAATAATGACAATGATAGCTAGCATTTATAATGCTTAGCACAGTGCCAGAGACAAGTAGGTGCACAACAAATGCTTATTGATTAGAGGACACCTTAACATTTACAAAGCACTTCAGATATGTTATTACGTTTGTCCTTTTTTTATACACATTTCATGTTGGGAGAGAAAAATCAGAATAAAAAGGAAAAACCACAAGAGAGAAGAAGAAACAAAACATATCCTGTGTTGATTTACATTCAGTCTCCTTAGTTCTTTTTCTGGATGCAGATGGCATTTTCTGACCAAAATCTATTGGGATCTTTGGATCACTGAAGCACTGAGAAGAACCAAGTCTTTCTTTTCTTTCTTTTTTTTTATTAAAGATTTTTATTTTTCAAAACATATGCATAGATAATTCTGCAACATTAGCTCTTGCAAAACCTTGTGTTCCAGTTTCCCCTCTTTCTCCCACTCCCTTCCCCTAGATGGTAAGTAGTCCAATATATGTTAAACACGTAGAAATATATGTTAAATCTAATATATGTATACATCTTTATACAAATATCTTGCTGTACAAGAAAAATCAAGTCAAACCAGAAAAAATGTTGAAGAAAATAAAATGCAAGCAAACAACAACAAAAAGAGTGAGAATGCTATGTTGTAAACCACACTCATTTCTCACAATCCTCTCTCTGGGTGTATTGATATTTTGATCACAAGACCATTGGAACTAGCCTGAGTCATCTCACTGTTGAAGAGAGCCACGTCCATCAGAATTAATCATTTTACAATATTGCTGTTGTCATGTACAATGAGCTCCTGAGAACCAAGTTTTTCATAGCTGATCATCGCACATTCTTGCTGTTACTGTGTACAATGTATTCCTGGTTCTGCCTGTTTTGCTCAGTAATGGTACATTTATTCTTTATGACAATGTGAGGTAGATGCTATTATTATTTCCAAATTAGAGATGAAGAAGCTGAGGCAGAGAGAGTTTAAGTGACCTAGCCAGGACACACAGCTAGTAAGTATATGAGGCTGGATTTTAGGGACAGGGTCAGGGTTAAGGTTCCTGATGCTAAATCTTGCATTCCATTTGCCATAAAAGTACTTAGCTGCCATATGAGAATTTGTTGAAGAAGCTGTGGTCGAGTGGCCTGGGGAACAATCCCAATGTGTCATTCCTCTGCTTAAGAAACTTTGCCTTTGGAATAAATTCAATTCAATGAGCTCTTGCAAGCATATATACTATGTGCTGGGCACTGTGGTAAGTGGTGGAGATATTAAGACAAAAATGAAGTAATTTATACCCTCAAAAAGTTTATATTCTATTGGGAAAGGCAGAGGATAAAATACAAGAAAATTAAAGATATATGGTATGTAAAGTAGTTTTTGTATGTGTGTGTGTGTGTGGGGGGGTTCTCAATCAGTGGCAGGGATCAGTAAAGTGTGAGAGCACGAGGATTTCAATAGGTAGTCATAAGGAAAAAGAACATTTTAGGTTGGGGAAGGAAGAAAAGGCAGAGCTGGGAGATGCAATGTTGTGTACAGGATATAGCAAATGGACTAATTTTGCTGGAACAGAGAGTTCTGATGGGAAGTAAATCAGACTGGAAAGATAGGTTGGAGCCAGATTGGGAAGGATTTTAAATGCCAAACAGATGAGCTTATATTTTCTTCTAGGGGCATTAGTGAGCCACTGAAGTAGTTTGAGTCAGGGAACAGTATGGTCAGACTCATGCTTTCAGATTCTCAATATGTGTCAATTATTGAAGGGAGAGACTGGCTGTGGGGAGACCAGTTAGGAAACTTTTGCAATGATCCAGGCAAAGGCTTGGACTTATAGAGTGGGAGCAGTATGGACAAAGAGAAGGGGAGGCAGATGAGATGTGTTTCCTGGAGGCAGGCTAATAAAACTTGGTGATTTGTTGGGGGAGAGTTTCTCCATGTGACATTTAAAGTCTTTCACAATCTGGCTCCAACCTACCTTTCCAGGCATATTTCACATCTCATCCCCTCAAACACTGTATTCCAGCCAACCTGGCCTGTTTGTTGTTCCTTATATGGTATCCCTTCCATTGCCTCCATGTCTGTGCAGAGTTTGTTCCTTCTGCCTAGAATTTACTCAGTCTTTTGGAATTCCTGTATTCTTTCAAAGCTCATTTTAGACACGATATCCCACATATTCTTATTCTCCTTCATTTGAACCTAGTATTCTCTTCCTCGTGTCATAACTTTGTATTTACTCTCTCTATATAAAATATATAAAATATGTATTATAATAATATTAATACATATATAATACAAATATAATAATACATACATATGTATATAATAATATATATGTATATTTTATACACACACATATATGTATCCCAGTAACCTTAAGTTACTTGAGAGCAAAGATTCTTTTGGTTTTTTTTGTATCCCTGTTATCTAGCATGGTGCCATGTACATAGTGGGTGCTTACTAAATGCTTGTAAACCCGAGAAGAAAATATTCAGGTGGGGCTCTATAGTTATCGTCAAGATTTTGAGGAGCTCTCAAATGGAAAATGGATTAAAGGTATTTCACTTGACCTCAGAGGGCAGAGCTAGGGGCAATGAGTGAAAGTTCCAGAAGTCAATTTAAACTTGATTTCAAGGGGAAAAAAAACAACAACCAAAAAGTTGCTAACATTAGAGTGAATTCCCCATCATTTAAAGTGTAAGAACTTCTGTCCTGATTCCTACTCAAACTGATGAGTTGCATCCAAAGAGCTTGGTACTATGCTTGCTCATAGCTCAATAGATCAGAGGTATATGTCTTTTTTCCCCCTGAGGCAATTGGGGTTAAGTGACTCACCCAGGGTCACACAGCTAGGAAGTGTTAAGTGTCTGAGACCAAATTTGAACTCAGGTCCTCCTGAATTCAAGGCCAATTCTCTATCTACTGTGCCCTCTAGATGCCTAGTATATGTCTTTTTAAACGCCAAAATGCATTTAGTCAACCAAGCTTAAGTAGCTTTTAGAAAGGGATATTTACTAAAGCACTATAATTGATACAAAAGATTCCTTTCTCTCCCCCACGCCTACTATACATTTTTCCCATCAGTTCCTACAGTCTAGGGGGAAATGGGATCAAGGCAATACTTATGGCACACAGCTCTTGGTTGCTCAGAGTCCCTTTTCTGTCTTTTGTGGGATGTTAATGAATTTCCTAAGGCACCTGTGTAGTTTCTTAGTTGGGCTTTTTTATGGAGCTATGAATCTATGTCCAGTCTGCTTTTATTCCTAATGCATAAATTGTTATTAGCTAATCTGGGAACACCAATAGGATATCAATGTGGGAGATGGACAGAACAAAATCCTTAGAACTTTTCCAGGATAGCAAAAGATTTTCTTCAGTCAGAAGGGAGAGAGGAGAGGAGACTTAAGCTAAAGGTCCTCTTTTCCCCTAAAGTAGTTTTTCCTCAGATATATGTATAGTCTAATATTAATACTATCTATATATCTATATCTATATATATATATGTATATATATGTATATATGTATATATATGTATATATGTATATATATGTATGTATATGTATATGTCTATCTATATATACATACATATATATACATATATACACGTATATTTAAAAACAAGATGCTACATTTGCTCCAATCTCTAGGATGATCTTTGTTCTCAGCTATCCTAACTTTTTATAGATGACTCTAAGGACATGACCCACTTTCATCAGGAACAGCATTCCTTTTCACTCTAGATCCAAAGCTTTTTTAGCTCATAGTCCAAAACCTTAGATTGAACGATCAGTTGAAACAAAAGTCTATGATTAAGATTGATTAAGGCTTGTTCTCTACTTGTGAAGATATCCGAGCATTTTGCCGTTTAACTTTAATTGTGATGGGGTGGCTCAATCTGCCATACTCTTATAGAGGTCTTCACACAAAAGCTAGATTAGACATACTTTAAACTTATTGATTTTAAAATTTAGTTCTAGAAAAGACCTTCAAGACTATCTAGTTTGACTCTTTCAATTTCCCCTTCTTTAACAGAAGAGAAAATCTAGTCCAATAGAAAATAAATGACTTGTCTAAGATCACACAGAGAATATGTGATAGTATTGAAATTTGAACTTAGCTCCTCCCAGTTCAAGACAATGCTATCTTCACTAACCATTTGTCAAGTTGTAGAAGGAATTCTTCAAATATAAGTTGGATCCAAAGGATTTTGAGGGCACTGCCAACTTAGAGATTCTGTTGTAGTAATGGTAATAGTAGTAGAAGTCATTTTTAGGGTTGTAGTAGTAGTAGTAGTAGTAATAGTAGTAACAGTAGTCATATTATAGTAGTGATAGTTGTAGTTGTTATTAGCATAGTGATAGTAATAATTGTTATTAATATAGTATTACTGCTATTAGTTATTAGGATGGTAATAATAGTTAGTATAGTAGTTGTTGTTATCATTAGAGAAGAAGGAGGAATAATAGTAGTAGTAATTGTTATTAACATAGTGGTAGTAATAGTTGTTATTAACATAGTATTACTACTATTAATTGTTATTTGTATGGTAATAGTAGTTATTAGTATAGTAGTAATAGTAGTCATTAGAGGAGAAGGAAGAATAATAGTAGAGTAGTTTTTAGTATAGTAGTAGTTATCAGTATAGTAGTAATAATAGTAGTTGTTATAATTGTGGTTGTTAATATACTACTACTGCTATTACTAGTTATAAGTATAGTAGAGAAGTTATTGTTAGCATAGCAGTAATAGTTGTCAGAAGAAGAGAAAGAGTAATAGGAGTAGTAGTAGTTATTAATGTAGTAGTAGTAATAGTAATTATCAATATAATTGTAATAGTAATAGTTGTCATTAAAATAGAAGTAGTAATAGTTATTAACATAGTAGTAGTACTACTACTACTAGTTGTTATCAGTATAGTAGTAGTTGTCATTAGAGGAGAAGGAGAAATAATAGCAGTTGGAGTAGTTGTTATTAGTATAGTGGTAGTTACTAGTATAGTAGTATTAGTAGTAGTTATTGGTCATTAGAGAAGGAAGAATAATAGTAAAGTAGTTGTTTTTAGTGTAGTAGTAGTTATCAGTATAGCAGTAATAGTAATAGCTGTTATTAGAGAAAGAGAAATAATAGCAGTAGTAGTTGTTATTAATGTAGTAGTAGTAGTTACTAGTATAGTGTTGTTATTAGTATAGTAGTAGTAGTTATTATTAGTATAGTAGTAGTAATCAAAGAAGGAAGAATGATAGAGTAGTTTTTAGTGTAGTGGTAGTTATCAATATAGTAGTAACAGTACTAGTTGTTATTAGCATAGTAGTAGTAATTGTTATAATTGTTATTAACATAATACTCTTACTATTAGTTAGTTATTAGTATAGTAGTAGTAATTATTAATATAGCAGTAATAATTGTCAGTAGAAGAGAAATAGGAATAGGAGTAGTAGTAGTTGTTATTAGTGTAATAGTAATAGTAGTTAGGATAGTAGTAGTAATAGTTGTTGTTAACTACTACTAGTTATTATTAGTGTAGTAGTAGTTGTTATTAGACAAGGAGAAATAATAGCAGTGGTAGTAATTATTATTAGTGTAGTAGTAATAGTGGTAGTAGTTGTTATTAGTGTAGTAGTAGTAGTAGTTGTAGTTATTAGTATAGTAGTAATAGTAGTAGTAGCCTACTATAGGAATAGTAGTTATAGCAGTAGTGATTGTCAGTAGCAGAGAAATAGGAATAGGAGCAGTGGTAGTAGTTGTTATTAGTGTAATAGTAGTAATAGTCGTTAGGATAGTAAAAGTAATAGTTGTTGTTAACTACTACTAGTTATTATTAGTATAGTAGTAGTTGTTATTAGACAAGAAGGAGAAATAATAGCAGTGGTAGTAATTATTATTAGTGTAGTAGTAATAGTGGTAGTAGTTGTTATTAGTGTAGTAGTAGTAGTAGTTGTAGTTATTAGTATAGTAGTAATAGTAGTAGTAGCCTACTATAGGAGTAGTAGTTATAGCAGTAGTGATTGTCAGTAGAAGAGAAATAGGAATAGGAGCAGTGGTAGTAGTTGTTATTAGTGTAATAGTAGTAATAGTAGTTAGGATAATAGTAGTTATAGTTGTTGTTAACTACTACTAGTTGTTATTTAGTATAGTAGTAATTGTTATCATTAGAGAAGGAGAAATAAGAGCAGTGGTAGTACTTGTTATTAGTGTAGGAGTAGCAGTTATTATTGGTATAGTAGTGGTAGTTGTTAGTAGAGGAGAAAGGATAATAATAGTAGTAGTAAAAGATATACTCCTATCAGCTTTCAAATCATTCTCATTCTGTCTGTCCCTAATAACAGGCTTAGGAGGTAACTTTGGTTATATCAACATGTGATTGTGTTTTAGAAGCAAGAGAAATACAAAGTTGTGTATTGAATAAATGACTATCTGCCTTGGAGGGAGTGGAATGTCTCAAGAGAGGAACAGCAAGAAGACAAGTTGAGCTATTGAGGCTAAAGTGTGTCAAGGGGAAACAATATGCAGCAAACCCTAGAACTATGGATTCGAGCTAGGCTATGCAGGGCTTTACATGTATTTGCTCCTAGAGATCTTTGGGAGCCAGTAGCAGTCATTGAGCTGAGCAGTGATGTAATGAGGTCTTTATTTTAGGAATATTACCTTGTTATTGTGTGGAGGATAGTTTGCAAAAGGGGGAGGTGGAGGTAGTCTAAATGGGGAGGCTACTCCAGTTCCAGATGCAAAGTGATGAGAGCCTAAACAAGAGAAATAACTGAGTTAAGAGTAGGGGAGGGTTGGGAGCTATCCCCTGCCTTCCATCATTGAAGGCAAGGAATGTCTCTTCTAGTTTGACTCCTGGATCCCTCCAAGACATGCCTCATGACCTTTTCTGGAAAGGTGATTACAAATAATTAAGATTCCAGGTCTTTTGGCCACAATTGAGGCCATTTCTATAATGGAGATTTGACTGTGACATAAGAGCCAATTTAGTTTCCATCAGGCATTCCAGTGAATAATGATTATAACTGATATTTATGAAGCCTGTTAAGATTTGTAAAGTGCCTTACATATATTCTTTCAAGTCTTCTGACAACTTTAAGAGGCCAGTTGGACAGATGTTATGATAACCCCCTGTTACAGATGAAGAAACTAAGGCTCAGAGAGGTCTTTGGCGTTAGAGTGGAACTCAAATTCAGATCTTTGTGTCCTCTCTTCCTCTCTCCACTGCACTGTTGTCTCTTGCCAGCCCAAAAAGTTAATGCAGTTGAGAGAAATGTTCTGTTCTGGTGCAAAGCCCATTTTCAGATTCTTTTGCTGAACCCCTTGGACAGCGCAGCAGGCCATTGAAGGGATGTGCTCGGTTGCTATGGGAAGCCTTCCTCCTCTCACTCACATTTTGCTTTGCTTTTGGAAGAACGTGTTCCTTTCTTTGGAATGAGCATGGGAGCTGAACTTGGCTAATTATCATCTCCCCAACCCTCCGACTGTCACTCCTACCTGAATAGCACTGTCTCCCACTTCTCAGTAAAGCATTCACTGGAGCTCTGCAAGGGAAGTTTCAGCTTAGATGCTCTAGTGCAGCCTGATGTGTTCATAAGCCTCTTAGCTTAATGAGTCTTTCTCCCCTCTCCTCCTACTCTCATGGAAGCCTAGATTTAGTAATCTAGGGACCCCGGGGCTATCTGGCTCAGTCCTCTCCTTCCACATAGGAGGAAACTAAGGCTCAGAGCTTTGTCCAGTGCTCACCACAATGCCTTGCATGTAAGGTGTTTAATGAATGATATCTGAGGCAGGATTTGAACCCAGATCCTGACTCCAACTGTTCCAGGATGCCTCTTCCCATTTCTCTCCTAGCAACAGAAAAATAGAGAGATGTGATGTGGTAACAGCCTATCCCCTTGGACTTCACAAAGCTGCCAATGACCTTAGGCAAGGATATGCTCATGAGAGCCCATTGTTAAATTTTCTATGTGAGCATTTATAAATTAGCATTTGGAAATTGGCAAGCTATAAATCAGGGCTTGATTTATTGTTCTGTTCATTTTTTAGACATAAAGTGATGGAGAAATAATAATAATACATGATTAATTTTAAAAGCCTTTTGGACATATTTTTTTTCCTGCTTTTTGGAGAGCCATTTGTTAAACATTTATCAGTGTACTGCTACATTTTGGTAATGTTGTACCAATATTACCTCATTTTGAAGATGAGAAAAACAAAGGGGAGAGGTGAATAAGTTTAGAGAAGAGGGGACCATAGAGGTCATCTAATCCCATTCCCGTCTAAATCCAAATGAAAATCCCACTATATGCCCAGCCATTCCAGGCTCCTTAGTTTCAGAAAGTTTTAAATATTTTTTCCTGATATCAAACATATATTTATTTCTCTGTAATTTATCCCCATTGCTTCTATCTCATTCTTCTCTCTGGGGCCAGTAAAAACAAGTCTAATTTTTTCCCCTAGGTGTTAGCCTTCAAAAACCTGAAATACAGCCGTCATGTCCCTACCTAAGTCTTCTCATCTCCTGACTAATTTACATTTATATCATTTTCCATTTACATCACTGCTCTTCCTACATACAATCTCCAGATCCTTCAATAATCTGGTTATCCTCCTTGGATACTCTCTAGCTTATCCAAGTTCTTCCCAAGTTGTGGTACTGAAAACTGAATACAGATATGAAAGTAATGTAATATTATTGTTCTATAAAAAATAATGAACAGACTGACTTTAGAAAATCCTGGAAATATTTACTTGAATTGATACTGAGTGAAAAGCAGAAGCAAGAAAAAATTGTACACAGCAACAGCAAGATTGTGCGATGATCAATTATGATAGACTTAGTACTTCTCAGCAATTCAATGATCCAAGATAGTCCCAATAAACTTTGGATAGAAAATGTCATCTGAATCCAGAGAGACACTATTTTTACTTTTTTTCTTTTCTCATGGTTTTTCCCTTTTGTTCTGATTTTCTCTCCCAACCTGACTCACATGGGAATATATTTTTAAAATGAATGTATATGTATAACCTAAAAAAGAAAAGAAAAGGAAAAAAATAACTGAATACAGAATTCTGGAAACCACAGAATTCTGTGGTTTGATCTGGAAAGAGAACAATGCAATCATTACCTCCTCCTTTTTGAAACTTAATTTAGCCTAAGATATTAACTTTTTTGTTCATTCTTTTTTTTTTAATCTAAAAAATAAAATTTTATTCATATTTTGGGTTCTTTTCCTCATCACCATAGTTATCCTATGTATCTTTCTACTTCCCCTTTCCCAAGAGCCATATCATATGCAAAATAGTGTTATTTGTAGGGGGGGAAAAGTCGCTGAAGAAGACTAAAAACATGTACAGTGTAGAATATCTATGGACCCCCTACCTCCATAAAGGGATGGGTTGAGGGTTATTTTTTGTTTGTCATATTTGATCTTTATTCCTTTGTTTTATTTAAATTTTTTGGTGTGCTCTTCCATGTCATAGTATATATTGTTTTCTCAGTTCTTTTTACTTTACTCTGCATCATTTCATACAACTCTTTCCATGTTTCTTTGTATTCATCATTTCTTACAGCATAGTAATATCCATTACATTCACGAACTATACTTTATATAACCATCCCCCCATCAATATGCATCTACTTTGTTTTTCACAGAGTGCTGTTATAAAATATTTTGGAGTCTGTGAGGACATTTTCATATGGAAAGCTCACATAAGCTCAGTAACGGAGTCTCTAGTTCAAAGGCTGTGGACATTTTAGTAATTTTATTTGCATAATTCCAAATTGCTTTCCAAAATGATTGTACCATTTTACAGCTCCACCAATGATGTATATTATTTTTATATATTGTATATTCTAAGCTTTCAGAGAAATATAATAGACTTTGCTTCCCATTTCCCATTTCCCTTTTTATCCTAGATACATTAATGCCTGTTGCAGAAGCTTTTAAGTTTTAAGTTCCTCCTTCAGTTATTTTAATATTTTTTAAAGGAGTCCTATTCTTGCTAGTGTCTTCTCCATTTTCCCAGTTCCTTCCTCTCATTTGATATTCCTCCTTCTCCTTTCTTCAGATAATCCTGTTCCTTAGTTTTTAAATTTCACTTCTTGTGTCCTTTTTCAAGAAAGATTTTTCTTATTCTCTTCATTATCCATCTCCTATTTCTCTTTACTGTAGACTCTCTTTCTTTGATTTATGACTTCTATAATTATGTAATAATTATAATAATCCATAATTATATTCTATATTCTTCACAAAATCAAAGCTTCTGAGGTATTCATTCTAGGCTTTCCTTTGTAGGTACTTTCTGTCACTGACTTCTAAATCTTATCCCAAGAAATTCCCTTTTTTATGGTGTCTCATTTCTAGATAAATGCCAATTATTGTAGTTGTCAGAGAGAACACTGCTCCAGTTAAGGCCTCTTCATTACTACATCCTTGATATAGCCCATCACTGATTTCTATTCCTTCTTGATTTTTTTTAATACATTTGCCTGGAAATCTCTCCCCTGTGTCCATGCTCTCCCATTCCTCCAGGTGTCACTTGCCTTCAGGAGTTCCAACTCTCTCTTGGGACAAGTAAACTTTTCAACACTAAATCCCCCAGGTTTCATGCATTTTTAAGGTTCTTATCTTTCACTAACCATCTCTCTTCACTTATAGGATTCATCAGTGGAATCCTGTTTTACCTCTAAAGTAAGACCTGTTTCTTTTCCAAATTTCCAACCTTTTCAACCTTTTCTCTCTCCTCTTGATCCACTTCCTTGTTGTTACTTCTCTTTCTGAGTCTATGAAAATCACCTTCTTCTCATTGTTAGCCTTCATTTTACTGTGGCACACTACTCCTTTCCAGTACCATTTTCTCCTCTTCCCCTTTATGTACTCTCTCATGTAGTAATATGATTTTTCCCCCCTGAGGCAATTGGGGTTAAGTGACTTGCCCAAGGTCCCCCAGCTAGGAAGTCTAGCTTCCCCTCTCATGTTGTAATGTAATCCCACAAATGAAGTGTTCATTTGTAGGCAGTGTCTACAGATTCTGTCCATAATTCCACTTTTTACTTTTTCATTGCTACTTTTATCAAATTTCCACCTTCATCTCTGCCTCCTTGTGTACATAGAGAAGGAAGTTTCTTATTTTGTCTTTTTGTTGTCACTCTATTGCTGTTACTGTCCTTGCCTGCTGCATTTATTTTATTCTTCTTGCACTTCTGGTCTTTGGGGTGTTCATGCAAATAATCTCTTCAGTTCAAATTTTCTTTCTAGATACATTTCAAATTCTTCTTTATTATTGAAGTCTATCTTTCGTCCTGGATGGTTAAGCTCAGATTTGCAGGATTGGTCACACTAAGCTTCATTTTGAGCTTCAGTCTTCTTAATGGATGAAGAATAATCTTGCATTATTCAAATGTCCTTTGTAGTTGAAGGTCTTTTTCCTGACGGCTTGCAAAACTTGTATTTCTGAATCAAATTATTAAATTTAACCACTTTGCATCTTGCAGTATACAGCCTTAGATTTTTTTATGTAGGCAATCTGTCAATTCTTTCAATTTGAATGTTATTTTCTATGTTTAGAAGTTCTGGGCAGTTCTATTATTTCCTTTTTTTTTTTTTTTTTTTTTTTTTTTTGGTGTTAGGGAGGTTTTGTCCTGGTATGTTATTCTGGGAATCCTATGATCCTGAGGTTGACTCTGTGCAGCTGATCCTTGAGTTCAGTTGGTTTTGCTTGTATAGTGAGCATATTTTCTTTTACTGTTATTGTTTTTTTGCTTTTCTTATTCTAGATTGTGCTTCACTTCTGTGTATTTACATTCCCAAGCTATTGTTTTTTCTTTATTCCTTGGTGAGGTTTATCATGAGAAATTCAATTTTTTTTATTCTATACTTAATTTTTGTCATGTAGACAGAAATTCTGCTCTCATAATTTTCATTTTTATTTTAAACTGCTTAGGAACAGTATGTTATGGTTCCAGGTTCTGCTTAAATTCTACAGGGTCCTTTGTCTAGTCAGGTGTTAGATTATGAAATACTTCATTTTTCAATATTTATACATATATATCTGAACTTGTTTATTATATTGGGAGTAATATTTCCTTTTATTGTTATTGTTTTTTCCTATTGATTTTATTTATCTTCAAAGTCTTTGAATTTTCTTCTTGAGATCTTTTGTAATTTCAGTCTTGTTCTCCTTATTTTCCCCTATTTCTCACTTTGTGACTCCCTCCCCTGTTATGATTTCTTTGGGACTGAATGTCAAAGCATCTCAACCTCCTGGTCAATTCACACTTCAGCAGCCCATTTCTCTGCTCCAAATGACTTCTGGGTGATCAGAACTGCTTTTTCTTGGTAGAGTGCTGCAAAGCCTCCCATACAAAGAATATCCTCCCCTAGTAACATGATGCACTCCACTTTTTTTTTAGTTCTTTTGTCCAGTCTTAGGGGTTCACAGTCCATTTTTCCTGGCATTAGAACTTTATAGTGCTGGTGCTTTTAGGTTTCAACCCCCAAATAGCTTTTTGCTTTCAATTGCCAAGCTTGCTGTCAAGCCATGACTTCCATAGCCTGGAGTCAAGGTCTCTATAGCAGTAGAAGGAAGGAGGAGAACCAGAGTTTGGGATGGGTTTTAATGTCTTTGAGTCTGCTAGTATTGCCTTCTACTGATAACATAGAAGGTGGGGGAGGAGTGCTGAGTGAATTCAAGGTCAGTCAGTGTGAGTTCGTTCCTGTTTTTTTGGGATTTTTTTTAGGTGAAGAGAGGGTTGGTATCTTTTTGATTTCTGGGTAGCCTAGAACATGAAGATAGCTCAAGCTGCTTTATATTTGGTGCATAATTTCTGTTTTGGAGAGGTTTAAGAAGTATTGAATCCAAGAAAAAAAAAAGCCTAGTTCACCATCTTAGTGCTCATGTGACTCAGAAGTCCATTTTGTTGATTCTTAATGAGTTTGCAGTTCACTAAAATGCCCAAATCTTTTTCAGAGGAGCTACTGTCTAGTTATACCTCAACCATCTTATATTTGGGGAACTTGGGTTTATAAACCCAAATGTGGGACTTCACTTTTGATCCTATTACATTTCATTTTTATTCAGTTCAATGTCTTAGCCTTCAAGATCTCTTAAAACAGTTCCTCTAAGTCCTGTTGTGTTAGGTATTTCATTCACTTAACTTTGTGCCCTCTGCAGATCTAATAAGGATGCCATCTTTGCCTTTGTCCAAGTCACTGGGCGAAGTCAAGATTGCCCTCTTTAAAGATGAGAATTGCTTAGATGGGCAGTTCTCGGGGACAATATTATAAGCAGGCAGTTTGCTCAACAAGAAGTTGGGCTTGGGGTTCTGACAGTGAGATTTGGTGACAAAGAAGTATCACCCTGTATTAGGAATGAAAATATCTTAGTATTATTATGAAAATAGCTTGGACCTCCCAAACCTTCCAACATGGAATCAGGTATTGTTCCCCAGAAGTCCTGGATCAGACTTTGAGGACGTCTGATCTAGTAGAAAGACTGCAGGATTTGCTATCCAGAGACCTGGATTGTGATTCTAATTCTTAGTGAGAGTTGATTCATTAGTAGTTTAAGCCTTTGTTTTCTCACCTGTGAAATGGGGATGATGATAATACCCATGATGCCTTATGGTTTTGAGATTCAGATGACATCATAGAGGTCAAGTGCTTGCCACATAAATGTCAACCATTATTTGATGAGAATTCTGTTCCTGAATCTAGAGGCTATGAAATTGTTTCCCTAAGGATGGAAAGGAGGACAAATGCCCCAAGGTCACCTTCATAGCTGGTGCTTAGATGGCTCAGCAGACAGATGAGCTCATATTAAGCCTCAGATGCTTTCCAGTTAGTTTTGTGCAAATAAGTTTGCTTCAGTTTCCTCATCTGTAATATAGGAATAATAATAGCACCTACCTCCCAGGATTATTGTAAGGATCAAGTATCTTTATCCTCTACTCTGGCCAGATCTCATTTGGGGGACCATGTCCAGAACTGACCAGAGCACATTTATTTATTTATTTGTGTGTTTTTATTTTTATAGTTTTTATTTACCAGATATATGCATGGGCAATTTTATAGCATTGACAATTGCCAAACCTTTTGTTTCAACTTTTCCCCTCCTTTTCCCACCCCTCCCCAATGGCAGGTTGACCAATACATGTTAAATATGTTAAAATATAAGTTAAATACAATCTATGTATACATGTCCAAACAGTTGTTTTGCTGAACAAAAAGAATCGGACTTTGAAATCGTGCACAATTAGCCTGTGAAGGAAATCCAAAATGCAGGCAGACAAAATTAGAGGGATTGGAAATTCTATGTAGGGGCTCATAGTTGTCTCCCAGAGTCCTTTCGCTGGGTG
>NC_133619.1:605498680-605531180 GCF_048593235.1 Sminthopsis crassicaudata | reverse complement strand
TGCCTTTGTTAAAAGAGGTTCATCATGTCATAGCCAATACTTCTGGTGTGTCTGAACCTGTCTAGCCTAGGAATTATTCCTTTGTGCAAGGTAAAGAGAGGACTAGAGGGGACGGCTCAGATAAACGCTGAGACTCCAGTGAAGGGTCCAGAAGGTGCCGACTTCACGAGCCAGATTCCCCAGAGCCTCAGCTGTGGATGTTCTCTGGGGTTCAGACCTTGGGCAGCTTACAGCCCAGCCCGGTACATGGAACTTTTCCCAGGGACTCATACAATTTGAAGAAAGTCAACTTAATAGCCAGACTCTAAAGTTCCACTTTTGATTACAATCTCTTTTCCAAACTCTTGTCTCCTCCAAAGAAAGGGAGGGAACAAACCTTTATTAAGGGCCTACTATATTAACTCCTTTATAAATATTATCTCCTTGGATCCTCACCATAATCTTGGGACGAGGTGCTGTTGTTATTCTTTTTTTGCGAAGGCAATTGTCCAAAGCCATGCAGCTAGTGAGTGTTACTGCCGCATTTGAACTCAGGTCCTCCTGCCTCCAGCTGCCTCTATCTGCTGTACCATCTACCTGCCGCTGTTATTATTCTCATGGGACAGGTTGAGTCTAGGCTTACAAAGCTTGTATGTGTCTGAGGTCAATTCAAGTTGAATTTGGATCTTCTTGGCCCCAAGCCCAGGCCCTACCCACCTTGCCACTTAGAACATTGATATGAGGGCCAATGGAAGGTACAGTAGCTTGGGGACATGCACTTGCCTTGCTTCCATCGTTGATGGGAGGAGAGAAAGCTGAACATCTTCATTAAAACTATTGGCATCAGCTGCTCCCTTCCCTTTGCAAAGCTAAACCGCCCTGACTCCCTGAGTGCGATACCAGTTACGGTCAGGGCCCATCTACCGAGAATCTGGCTCTCGATAATCCTGTGCTTTCCGGGGTGGAGACGGCCTCTGGACTCAGGTTTCCTAAAGGAACAGACCCACAAGCAAATCACATTGGCTCCTGGACCTCCGGGTAATTGAGAGTTTGTAGCTGATGGAGAGGTGACTGATTCTGCTACATCAAACTGTTGGGCACAAGCAGTTCAAATTACTTTCCTTGAACTTAGCTGAGAAAGCAAGCTCAGTTTGGCAAACACTTCAAATGGAAAATCACTTCTTAGTGTATCTTACTTTATCCCAGTTTATTTTCCCAGTCCAGGCAGGATTTAAAGATTTCGGAGTGTGTGTGTGTGTGTGTGTGTGTGTGTGTGTGTGTGTGTGTGTGTGTGTGTAGAGGAGGCTGCCCGTGCTCAGCAGGGTAGGATCAGGTACGCAGGTCCTTCTCTTAAATCACCACCTCTGCTTCCATGGGCATTTGAGATGAAAGGTTTCAATCTATTTCCCTACTTGGCTGATATCAATATTACCTCCAACAATCTTTGACGGATTCTATTGCCGACATCATAGATATGTCGGCTCTGATAATAATAGTCGACATTCTGTAATGTTTTAAAGTTTGCAAATCACCTTCTGTACTTTGTCATTTAATCCCTGCAGACATCTTGTTAGGTGGATGCTATTCCATTTTATAGATGAGAAAACTGAGACCCAGTGAGGTTTAAAAAATGACTTGTACTATCACACAGTAGAATCTGAACCTAAGTGGGGATATTTCTGACTCCAAACTGGATATTTTTCTATTCCACTGGCTCCAGGAAGGATGATTTCCTTGCCCTCTCTCTCCCTTGCCCCTACCAGAATTGATCCTAATTTTAAAAACAGTGCTCATGGTCAAGAAATACTTCCTTCCCTCTGTCCCTGCTAACTGAAACTTAAAAGCCCCAAAGAAATGGGTGCTAAGACCCAGATTTCATCAGCTGCCTCTCATTGGAGGACGACCTTCTTGACTTCTGACAAGGAATCACATGGCCACTGGCAGCTCCCAGAAAGCTCCATGCCATTACTTAATTGATAGCTCTTCCTGACTTCCCTATTTCTGCCCAGGGCTCTGTCATCCTTCCAGGCCTCAGGATTCACAATTTGGGATACACTCGACTCTTCCCTCTCCATCTCCCCCTTCTCTATTCCAGTGGTTGCCAAGTCTTATCACTTCTGCCACATCCCAGAACCACTGCCTTAGGTCAGGCCCTTAGTGCTTCTCACCTGGAGTGCTGAGCCTTCTCACTGGCCTCCCAATCACTGATGTTTCTCTTCATGGCTGCCAGACATAGCTCTGAAGCACAAGTCTGCTGTTCCTCCTCTGCTCCAGAAGCTTTGTAGATCCCTATTGCCTCGGGGACAAAGCACAGATTCTTCCCTTTGGCGGGTTGTGTCTAACTCTTCATGATGCCATTTGAGGTTTTCTTGGCAAAAACACTGGGATGGTTTGCCATTTCCTTCTCCAAATCATTTTACAGATAGGAAACTGAGGCAGACAAGGTGAAGTGGTTGTCCAGGGTCACAGAACCAGTATCTGAGACCAGATTTGAACTCATGAAGATGAATCTTCCTGTCTCCATATCCAGCACATTATACACTATGGCGTTCCCTAGCTGCTCTTATAATCTGTAGGTTCCCAGCCAAACTAGTCACCCTGTTGTTCCTTCTATCCACTCTTTCTTCTCTTAGCTGCATACCTTTTCATGGACTATTCTGGTGCTGGGAATGTTCCCACTTCTGATCTCCGCCTCCTGGAAAGCTCAGCTCTCTTTCAGAGCTCATTTCACATGCCAGCTCCTCCATATGCCTTTTCCTGATCCCTGTCCCTTGAAATCATTTTGAGTCAAAGAGACCTGAGTTCAAATCTATCCTTGATTCAACCCCTCTCAGCTTTATTTATAAAATGGGCATAATAATGTCATATTATTATATATTAATATATTATATATTTTACATATATAATATATACTAATATTATATATAATATACATATTATATAGGATATTTTAAATAGTATCTACCTCATATGATTGTTGTAGAGATCAAATGAGATAATATGTGTTAAAGTGCTTCACAAACCACAAAGCATCATATTAATTTTAGCCATTATTTTTTACTTTGTCTATATTTGTATGTTACGGGTAGCGAGGTGCTATCCAGTGGATAGAGCACTGGGCTAGTATCAGGAAGACCCGAGTTCAAATCTGACCTCAGACACCTCCCAGTATGTGATCCTGGTCAAGTCACTTTATCCTGTTTGTCTCAGTTTTCTCATCTGTCAAGTGAGCTGGGGAAGGAAATGGTAAACCAGTATCTTTGCTTAGAAAACTCCAAAAGGGGTCGCAGAATGAGACGCATAGACAACTGAACAACAACTAACTGTGTGTGTGTTGTCCGTCCTCCAGTAGGATGTAAGCTCCTCGAGGACAGGGGCCGTTCTCTGTTTTGCCTTTGTATCCCCAGCCCTTACGAGTGCAGAAATTTACTTACACAGGAAAATCTCTGGCCCCCAAATAAGCACCCTGCTCCTTTGAAAACCTCTAGGGAAAGAGTGTAGGATGGCTCAAGGGCTCATTTTATTTTTGAACAAATTAGCAAAAGTTTTTTTTTTTAATATATATACTGTAATGAGTTCTGTCTCCCAGAGTCCTCTATTTGTCCTTCCTAATTCTTCCATCTGTCCAGTGAAGCCTGTAGTGTAATGTAAAAGTAAAAATACATTTATTAAGTGCTTACTATGTGCCAGGCATTGTGCTAAGTGCTGATGATACAAACCAAGGCGAAAGAAAGTCCCTGCTCTGAAGGACAATGTGCAAACAACTATGTACCAACAAGATACAGATGGAATATATTCAAGACTCATCAACAGAGTGGATGAATTAAAGCGAATGAAGGATTTCTGCAAGAAGATGGTGTTTGCGTTCAATCAAAATCCATTGAGTCTTTCTTCTCCATGACAGTCTTTCATCACTTGAGGACAGTTATCATGTCACTTTTCCTTCCCTCCCCAGTTTTCTCTCCTCCGGGCTAAACATCCTCAGTTTTTTCAGCTTCTCTTCCAAGGCAAAGAAGGTTTCCCGTTTCCTCACCATTCTGTCCTCCTCTGGACACGTGCCGGCTTGTCAATGTCCTTAAAAACGCGATGCTAACTGAGTATTCTGTTTGCCAAGAGTGAGACTCTTGCTTCACTTATTTTAGAACCTACAACACTATCAATCACTTGCTTTTTTTTGGTGGTCATAACCCAGTTTTGAGTTTGCAGTCCACTATAGCTTCCAAGTTTCTTTTCCTGTCAACTATTGGTTAGTTATTCCTTTCCCACCACCATCTCATCAGTTGGATTTAAACTACAGGACTTGGTATTTTTCCCTACTAAATTTTACCTTTTCTGAGTCTTCCCATCAACCCTGCTACTGCATTTATATTCCCCCCCCTTCACCATGTACAGGAATCAAATCAAAATTGCCATTGCTTCTGCAGTGTGTCCATCACCTGCCCGATGTCCACCCCCCTGGCCACCACTCCTTCCTTTGGCTTTGCAAATTACAATATAAGCTTGGTGTGCTGCCTCCATTTTTATCTGTGTTCCTAGTTCTTAGGACAGTGTCCATCACAGGTCACCACTTTTATCCATTTACCTTTCGTGCCTTAGTTTCCACATCTGTAAAACCAGGATAATGACTTGGGCTATGGGAGCCTGGGGCTGTTGTGAGGTATCTTGCAACTGAACCTCACAAATGGGAGCTGCTAGAGAGATTTCTCACTCCAGAAAGCAAGAGATGGGATGACCTGGGTTCAGGTCTTTCTTTTTACGTATCAGGAATTGATCCCTTAACTTTTCAGTGCTCCAGGTTATTTTTAGTATAAGTCGCAGATAAATTCTTGATCTGCATGAGAGGAAACAAGATATAATAAGCTGGAAAGATAAGCTAGAATAAGTTGTAAAAGGCTTTAAGTGCCAAACAAAGGAGTTTGGCTCTGATCTTGGAGGTACGAAGCGTTCCCTATGTAGAAAGTGGGGGAGGATGTTCTGAAAAGTAGGTGTCCCTTAATGTAGTTTTAGGCTGTTGGAACTTCATGTACTATACATAGTCAGCTAGAGCTTTCATAACTTAAGGCTGCACTAAGATTTTTGGAACACCCTCTATTTTTTTTTTCCCTATCCTGCGCTTTTGTGTATTTTTTCCCCCCAGAGTGCTCTCATTTCACTCATATTTCTTGTTTTAAGTCAATCAACAAGTATTGTTGTCAACCCTTATTTTATGCTAAGGGCAGCTAGGTGGTGCAGTGGATATACCTTGGAATCAGGAAGATTCATTTTCCTGAGTTCAAATCTGCCCTTAGGCATTTCCTAGCTGTGTGACCCTGGGCAAATCACATAACTATATTGCCCCAGTTTCCTTATCTGTAAAATGAGGTGAAAAAGGAAATGGCAAACCAGTCCAGTATCTTTGCCACGAAAGCCCCAAATGAGGCCATAAAGAGATGGACATGGCTGAAATGACTGAACAACGCCAGGCATGGGAACAAAATACAATGAAGGAAACAATTTCTCTTTCCAAAGAACTTAAATTCCAGGGGGAAGAAAGACAACATATAAATTAACAATAATATAATTGATATTTAAATATCAAATGTAAAATTTAATAGTTAATTGGTTTCTAGGATAAATGTAAAGAATATGAATAAATACAAAATAGTTAAATATAAAAAGTGGTTAATATCATTAATAGTAGTTAATGTAGTTAATAGTAGGTAACATTAAAATGTAAATTTATAATTGGATATAAAATTTATAACAAGAATAAATTATTTAATTAAATATAATTACTATAAGGAGAATGAATATGAATAAGTACAATAAGTACAAAGTAGTTAAGGACAAGAGCATATACAAGGGAGTATGTCCCACTGGCACTTGGGAGCTCCAGAAGCCTTCATATAGAAGCTGATGTTTGGGTTGCTCCTTCAGTTTAGATAGAGCTTGTGTATAGTTAGAGCAGTAGGGAAAGATCAGCGAACCATCCCTGCATTTCAGCAGGTCTACATTGGCCCATTTCATGGCTGTGGATCGCCCCTTCTCCCCTTAAGACTCTTCCCCATGTACACACATGCTCTTTATAAACTTGATGCCCTTGAGGGGGAAAATGTGGGGAATTGAATCTCGGAACCAGATTCAGGTCTAGAGCCCAAGCTCTGACCCCTGGCACAGGGCGACTTCTATGCCTTTTTGGCATTTCTAGCCCTCATGCTGCAGTTTTTAATTAAGATGCTTTAGCTGTAAAGTCAACAGCTCTTCTTTGTCTATTTTCCTCTTTTAGATGTGACTCTGGGCCACCTGGGACTTCCTGGGCAAGTTTTCCTGTTGTAGGGGCTTGAGGTCTCTATTGTTTGTCTCTATCGCTGCTCTCATTGTCCTAAGCGTAGCTCATTTTTTCTGTGGGAGTCGGGTTGCAGAGTTTCTCTCTGTCACACTCCTGTGGGACAGGGAGAACACGTTTTGTCATCCCCACTTTATGAATTTTATGACTTTATGAATCAGTTTATGAATAAGGAGACTGAGGCTTGGAGTGTAGAAGTGACCTTAGAGTCACAAAGCTTTCTTTATAACATCCCTGTTGGGTATTAAATAAACAGTAAGCATTATGAAGCATCTACTATGTTCCAGACACTGTGCTAGGCCCTGGAAATACAACCCAAATGCAAAATAAACTCTGCCCTTGAAGGGCTAAATATTCTTTTTAAAAAATATCCTCTTCCATCCTTCTCTTTCTTCCACTTAGATATTGAGCACTCGGCTCCTTCTCTCCTGTTTCCCCCTAAGCAATCTTATATGCATAGTACCTGAAATCTAAAAGGGGCTAAATTAATCCTTACTGATTGACTTGTATATCTAGAACCGAAGAAAATACCTGGCACATAGTAGGTGTTTAGTAAATGCTTTTTGACTGATTTGTAAACCCAGCACCTGAAATAATGCCTGGTACATAGTAAGCACAAAGCTGATTGATTTATGTATCTAATACATGGGATGATACCTCACTCATAGTAGGGCTTAATAAATGCTTCTCTAGTGATCCATATGCCCAGCACCTGGGATAATGTATGGAATATAAAAGGGAACTTATAAATACTTGCTGATTGATTCATATACCCCAGAATCTGAGACAGTGCTTAGATTGTTGGTTTTTAGGAAATACTTGTTGACTGATTTGCATGCCCAACACTTGGAACAATGTTTGACGCCTAACAAGGAGAGGCAACATGGTATAATGGAAGAAGAGGCCAGCCTTGGAGTCAGGGAAAAATGGGTTCAAGTTCTGCAATAATAGAGGGCATTTCCTTGGCTGGATTTCCTATGCTGATAAAATCATAGGTTCAATTTAAAAAAAAAGTTGGCTTTTAAGAAGAAATTTAAGGTTTATGTAACACTTATTTCATTTAATCCTCACAATAACCCAGTGTCATCCCCATCCTCATTTGATGGGCGAGACCGCAATGATTTGTCATGGTCATGCCGTGAATTAGTTGTTGGAGATGAGATTCATACATTAGTCTTCTTGGCTTGTATATCAAGCCTTCTGCCTGACGGTCTGCCTGACGTCTACCAAGTTTATGCAGGACAAGATGCCCCCATGACAGAATACACACAGACCCATGATATACAACGTCACGGGAAAATGAATTAGGTACAAACATTTCCTCCCTTGTGCAAGGGTCTGTGATGGGCCACAAAGCCGGCTCCCTGGCCCAGGCCTGAAAGGGACCGTGCTCACAACAGGGGGGAGGACATAAGAGCAAACCAAGTATGGAGGAGTTGTTTAGGAGAAGTGATAGGAGAATTTTGACAAGGGAGTATCGAGTGAGGGATTCTGGATTCAAAGTGAGAGAAACAGGGCTTAAACTTGGCTCTGACATTAGTTATCTTGGGGAGGTTGTCTAGAACACAGAGTTTAGGGCAAGACTCAGTTACCTCATGAAAAATGGCGATCCAGATAGTCCCCAGTCACAAGACAGGGATGCAAGGTGAAGTCATTTGCAGAAAGAGAAGGCTTGAATAAAATATCAGTCAGCAATTAAAACTAGAAATAAAAAGGCATAAAAAGTTCTCTCTGTGTGTCTGTTTCTCTCTGTCTTTGTCTCTTTGTCCCTGTCTGTCTCTCTCTTTCTGTGTTTCTCTGACTATCTCTGTGTGTGTGTGTGTGTGTGTGTGTGTGTGTGTGTGTGTACATATATATATATATATATATATATATATGCCTCTTTATATATGTATTTAGTACTTGTCAGAAGCCAGTTTTGAACTTAAATTTTCCAATCTATTTCACATGTGGTTTGCACATGATTTCAAGATTATATAGTGCAGTGAAAACACTAAATTAAACATAAATATTTATATATATATATATATATTCTCTCTCTTTCTCTCTCTGTCTCTGTCTGTCTGTCTGTCTGTCTCTTTCTCTGTCTCTCTGTCTCTGTCTCAGCTCTCTCTGTCTCTCGTCTCTCTTCTGTATCTCTCCTCTCTCTCTTGCGTCTCTCTCTGTCTCTCTCTCTCTGTCTCTCTGTCTCTGTCTCTCTCTCTCTCTGTCTCTCTCTCTCTCTCTCTGTCTCTGTCTCTGTCTCTGTCTCTCTCTCTCTCTCTCTCTGTCTCTGTCTCTCTCTCTCTCTCTGTGTCTCTCTCTGTCTCTCTTTCTCTCTCTCTGTCTCTCTCTCTGTCTCTCTCTGTCTCTGTCTCTCTGTCTCTGTCTCTCTCTCTCTCTGTCTCTCTCTGTCTCTCTCTCTCTGTCTCTCTCTCTCTCTGTCTCTCTCTGTCTCTCTGTCTCTGTCTCTGTCTCTCTTTTTCTCTCTCTCTCTCTCTCTCTCTCTCTCTCTCTCTCTCTCTCTCTCTCTCTCTCTCTCTCTCTCTCTCTCTCTCTCCTCTCTCTGCATCTTTTTTTAGGTCACTGGAGTCCATCAGCTTCCCACCCTCCCTTTAATATAGTTAGCTCTCCTTGAATCTTGACTCTGCCATTCATCCCATTAATTCTTCCCAGCTTTGCACGATGTCTCTGCAGCATCTAATAGTGTTGCTTCCTACATTACAGTGTCATTCCTACATCTTCAGTCATGGCGATGCTGACAGAACTAGGTTAGGAAATCAGTGTAGGTTGGAATTAGGCTCACATTCAATATGATGAGATATTTAATAGAAATAAATGTCAAGTTCTATGCTCAGGTTCAAAAAATCAAACTAAAGGGTATGAATATTGAAGGAGGCATTTCAAAGTTGTTATTTAAGGGCATTTAAAGGGATTTGAGTAGACAGTTAGCTCACTTATTAGGAGACAAGTTCCAGGCAAGGGAGGTCCCACAAAGATCAATGCAGAGTCTTGAGTTTGGGAGGTGATGATACCATTGTGTTCTGAACTGATCAAACCACATTTGGAGCATTTGTTCCATTCTGGACACCTAAACTAAAGAGTGTTTAGAGGCAGGAGACCAAATGGAGAACATTCTGTACTAGTATTGGTTAAATATTATGACTAGGGACAACAGAATGGGAGAGGAGTGGAGGCGATACAGGATAGGGTATTACGTGTAAATATTTGAGTAGAGATGAGACCTGTTCCACATGACTCTGGAGGGCAGGACTAGAACAGGAAGCAGGAGTAGATTTAGGCTTAATATTAATATTAAGGAAAAAAGCTTCCCACCAATCAGAACTATCCAAAAGTGACATCACTGCCTTAGGAAGTGGTTGGTTCTATCTCATTGGAAGTCTTCAGGCAAAGGATGGGTTACAGAATCAAAAACATTTATTAAGTACCGACTGTGTGCCATGCACTGTGCAAAGTGCTAGTTCTCTTGCTGTAGTGGAAAAAGCACTGAACTTGGAGTAAGATGGTCATGGATTCAAATCCCAACTCTGGCACTAGCTGTATGACCTTAGGCAACCTTTTCATTTCTCTGAGTCCTAGTTTTCTTATCTTAATAATACCTTTGCAGCCTTTTTTACAGGACTGTGATACTCAAATTATATAGCTCATTGTAAAGAGCTTTGCAATTTCTAAAGTATTAATGCATATGTTAGCCTGTGAATTCATGACATCATAGAGTTAGAATCAGCAGGTGGGCCACAAAAGTGCCTTCCAGACCATTTCATAGATGAAGAAACTGTGCCCCAGAAAGGGTATAACTTACTCATGTTAACCCAGGTTTCAATAGCAAAATTGGGATTGAAAATACTTCAAAGCCAGTGTTTGTTTCCCTCTGTGATCATGCTTCCTCTAAATTTTACTAATAAGACAGCAAAGGGGATATAGTAGCCAGAGAGGAGACCTGAGTTCAAATCCAACCACTGATGCTCAGCCTGGTTGTGAACCCCGTTCAATTCCTCCAGGGAATCCCTGAGACTAGGAGTTATGGAGAAGGTGCTGATCTAGATGGGAGGCATCTAGAGGGGGCCATAGCAGGTGAAACATCAGAGTCAGGAAGACTCATTTTCCTGAGTTCAGATCCAGCCTCAGACACTCACTGGTTATATCACCATGGGCAAATCACTTCATCCCATTTGCCTCAGTTTCCTCATCTGTAAGATGAGCTGGAGAAGGAAATGGCAAAGGTTCCAGGATCTTTGCCAGGAAAACCCTAAATAGGATCACAAAGAGGCCATCCAATAGGGCTGAAGAAAACATGGAAACAGTGCAGTTTGCTTGAAGAAGAGAGGTCTCAGAGAGAGGCGCGGTAAATCCATCCTCCCACCAGGGTACTCACGCACTCATTCCTGTTTTCTGTGGGAGTCCCCCCAAATGATCCCGTGGATGAAAGTGCCACTGGACCTGCGGCTTCTCTCCATTCTGCAGCCTCAGGCCCTCCCTGGCCCACGGTCACCGTTTGGCCCGAGTGCAGCCTCCATTTGCCATCCATTTAAGATCAGCTTGGACTTATGGAAATGACAGAAGCTTTTTGGCCGGGGCTGGAGACAGGGGAGTTGGAGACTGCAAATTCTATTAGGGACAATGAGAGAAGCTGATGGATGGGGCTGAAATCGTCAAACGCTGTTCGATTAAAGAAGAAGGTGAAGGCTCTTGGGGCAGGGGCCGCGGTGCGAGGGACTCGTCCGGGAAGATACATATCTTGTGATTGGACGTAATGGCGGCAGAGTTTACCAGCCTCTTGTACTCAAAATCAATCACAGAATTTAGAGCTAGAAGGACTCCCAGACACTGTCTCCTGCACTTCCCTTATTTTTATAAAGGAGGGAACCGAGTCTCAGAGAAGTAGAGCTGGGAGGAAACAGGGAGAAGACTATGCTGAGCCCCCTCCTCAAATGAGGTCCTGGGGCCCATGGCTCTGCCCTCAGCCAGACTGACCTGCCCTGGCCAGGGAAAGCATGGCAGGACTCCTGGAGGAGTTCACATTTTAACTGGTACTTCTTGAAAGATAGACAGAGGCTAAGTGAAGATGTTGGCACCAGGTAGGAGGGAAGGGGAAAAGGCTTTCCAGGCGGGGGAAAGGACTCAGCAAAGTCCCAGAGGTGGTACAAGGGGCTGTATCTAGGGACTGGCAAGCAGTCCAATTAGGCTCTACATGCAGAAGTGCGGAGGTGAAGACTGAAAGGCCACGGTCAAGCACTAGCAGAGTTAGGCCTTGAGTGCCATGATCAAGAGTGCCCACGAGGGAGCTCCTGGCCAATTTTGAGAAGGGGAGTAATAATTAAAACCAGGCAGAGTGTCGCCAGTATTTTAAGCTTAGAGAAGCTGGATCCCTCTGATGCTGCTTCATTCTAGGGTCAGTGGCTTATTTACTGGTATTTTTTTTTCTTTTTTGCCGAGACATTTGGGGTTAAGGGTCACACAGCTTAAGTGTTAAGTGTCTGAGACCAGATTTGAACTCGGGTCCTCCTAACTTCAGGGCTGGGGCTCTATCCACTGTGCACCCAGCTGCCCATTTACAGGTATTATTTACAAAGCTTTCCCTTATGACTTATTGGCAGTAACATTAAGTTCCATTTCTCTAATATTTTAATAGTTACCAAACAATTACAGTAGAAGTGGGTTCTAAGTATCAGGAGTGGTGGCCATGTGCTAGGCTTAAATCAGGAAGACCTAGATTCCAGTCCTAGCTCTGACAATTATTAGTCTGTACCCACAGACACATTTCTTAACCCCTCAGAGTCCCAGTTTGTAAATCAGAGATAATAATGCCTTTAGTACCTACCTCAGAGTCCTTGTGAGATGCAAATGAGAAAGCACATGGAAAATCAACGTGTAAAAGCATTAGAGCTTGACATAAATGCCGATAATTGTCACCATTACCCCCATTTATACAGAAGGAAGCTCAGACACAGGGAGGGTAAATAACTGGCTGATGATCACACAGGAAATCTGGATTTGAACACAGGTCGTTTGACTAGAAGGTCCCATTGTCTTTTTGCCGTTGCAAGCAGAAAGTCCCTGTTTTGACAGTAGCTGGGATGTCATCAAAAAGACAAGAATTATACTCTAGTCTCTGAATGAGTTCGTTTGTTGGGATCTATTGGATTTACAGTAATCTTTAATTATAAAAGCCATTACTTGAGAATGGATTATCAATGCTGTTCATTTTTGTACGTTGCCTAGTAACAGCCTTTTGTGCCCGAGACATATGTGTTTCTGTAGTTACAGGCTGAAGGAGTGAAGCCTTCTTCTGTCTTAGCCATTTCCCCATCATGGTCTTATAAAAAGCTATTCTGAGGGACGCCGGCCAAGTCCGGAGGATGAAAAATGGCCCTAGTTTGACAGTGGGAGTACTTGCAGAGGCTTTCTTTCCATCTGATGTTGCTCTGGGTAATGCTCCTTTCCTCCACCCCCACTCCCCCACAAGATAAAAACATTTTTTCTCTAAACAATTGACCATATTCTCTTCTCATCTTTTAAATGACATCATGCTCCATGGCATTCTTAGAGTTATAGAATCTTAAGATTGAAATACACTTTTGAACATCTTAGAGACCTTAGAATACAGAATATGAGAGCCAAAAGGAACCTAAAACATAGAATATAAGAGCTGAGAAGGCCTTGGAATACAGAATGTCAGAGCTGGGAGGGCCCTTAGAACCCGGGAGGTCAGAGCTGGGAGGGCCCTTAGAACCCGGGAGGTCAGAGCTGGGAGGGCCCTTAGAACCCAGGAGGTCAGAGCTGGGAGGGCCCTTAGAACCCAGGAGGCCAGAGCTGGGAGGGCCTTTAGAACACAGAATGTCAGAGCTGGGAGGGCCCTTAGAACCAGGAGGTCAGAGCTGGGAGGGCCCTTAGAACCAGGAGGTCAGAGCTGGGAGGGCCCTTAGAACCCGGGAGGCCAGAGCTGGGAGGGCCCTTAGAACCCAGGAGGTCAGAGCTGGGAGGGCCCTTAGAACCAGGAGGTCAGAGCTGGGAGGGCCCTTAGAACCAGGAGGTCAGAGCTGGGAGGGCCTTAGAACCCAGGAGGTCAGAGCTGGGAGGGCCCTTAGAACCCAGGAGGCCAGAGCTGGGAGGGCCCTTAGAACCCGGGAGGCCAGAGCTGGGAGGGCCCTTAGAACCAGGAGGTCAGAGCTGGGAGGGCCCTTAGAACCAGGAGGTCAGAGCTGGGAGGGCCCTTAGAACCCGGGAGGCCAGAGCTGGGAGGGCCCTTAGAACCAGGAGGTCAGAGCTGGGAGGGCCCTTAGAACCCGGGAGGTCAGAGCTGGGATGGCCCTTAGAACCCAGGATCTCAGAGCTAGGAGGGGCCTTAGAACCCAGGAGGTCAGAGCTGGGAGAGCCCTTAGAACCAGGATCTCAGAGCTAGGAGGGGCCTTAGAACCCGGGAGGTCAGAGCTGGGAGGGCCCTTAGAACCCGGGAGGTCAGAGCTGGGAGGGCCCTTAGAACCCGGGAGGTCAGAGCTGGGAGGGCCCTTAGAACCCAGGATCTCAGAGCTAGGAGGGGCCTTAGAACCCAGGAGGTCAGAGCTGGGAGGGCCCTTAGAACCCAGGAGGTCAGAGCTGGGAGGGCCCTTAGAACCCAGGAGGTCAGAGCTGGGAGGGCCCTTAGAACCAGGAGGTCAGAGCTGGGAGAACCCTTAGAACCCAGGAGGTCAGAGCTGGGAGGGCCCTTAGAACCAGGATCTCAGAGCTAGGAGGGGCCATAGAACCCAGGAGGTCAGAGCTGGGAGGGCCCTTAGAACCCGGGAGGTCAGAGCTGGGAGGGCCCTTAGAACCCAGGATCTCAGAGCTAGGAGGGGCCTTAGAACCCAGGAGGTCAGAGCTGGGAGGGCCCTTAGAACCCAGGAGGTCAGAGCTGGGAGGGCCCTTAGAACCCAGGAGGTCAGAGCTGGGAGGGCCCTTAGAACCAGGATCTCAGAGCTAGGAGGGGCCATAGAACCCAGGAGGTCAGAGCTGGGAGGGCCCTTAGAACCCAGGAGGTCAGAGCTGGGAGGGCCCTTAGAACCCAGGAGGTCAGAGCTGGGAGAACCCTTAGAACCCAGGAGGTCAGAGCTGGGAGGGCCCTTAGAACCCAGGAGGTCAGAGCTGGGAGGGCCCTTAGAACCAGGAGGTCAGAGCTGGGAGAACCCTTAGAACCCAAGAGGTCAGAGCTGGGAGGGCCCTTAGAACCAGGAGGTCAGAGCTGGGAGAACCCTTAGAACCCAGGAGGTCAGAGCTGGGAGGGCCCTTAGAACCCGGGAGGTCAGAGCTGGGAGGGCCCTTAGAACCCAGGAGGTCAGAGCTGGGAGGGCCCTTAGAACCCAGGAGGTCAGAGCTGGGAGGGCCCTTAGAACCCAGGAGGTCAGAGCTGGGAGGGCCCTTAGAACCAGGAGGTCAGAGCTGGGAGAACCCTTAGAACCCAGGAGGTCAGAGCTGGGAGGGCCCTTAGAACCAGGATCTCAGAGCTAGGAGGGGCCATAGAACCCAGGAGGTCAGAGCTGGGAGGGCCCTTAGAACCCAGGAGGTCAGAGCTGGGAGGGCCCTTAGAACCCAGGAGGTCAGAGCTGGGAGAACCCTTAGAACCCAGGAAGTCAGAGCTGGGAGGGCCCTTAGAACCCAGGAGGTCAGAGCTGGGAGGGCCCTTAGAACCAGGAGGTCAGAGCTGGGAGGGCCCTTAGAACCCAGGAGGTCAGAGCTGGGAGGGCCCTTAGAACCCGGGAGGTCAGAGCTGGGAGGGCCCTTAGAACCCAGGAGGTCAGAGCTGGGAGGGCCCTTAGAACCCAGGAGGTCAGAGCTGGGAGGGCCCTTAGAACCTAGGAGGTCAGAGCTGGGAGGGCCCTTAGAACCCAGGAGGTCAGAGCTGGGAGGGTCCTTAGAACCCAGGAGGTCAGAGCTGGGAGGAATTTTAGAGGATGTTGAGCTGGCTGGGTAGAGACAAAATTAAATTTCCTCATTTTGTAAATGGAAAAATTGAGGCTTAGAAAAATGAAACTTCTTACCTAAGGTCACATTCAGAGCCAATGGCAAAACCAGACCTGGGTTTCCATGCTTCCTGACTCCCATTCCAGTGTTCTTTCTGCTTTGTTCTGATCCATGTTGTGAGATACTCTTAAACCACACTGGGAGGGGAACAGTGGGAGAGGGAGAAAGGGGGAAGGGGAAAGCCAGACAGAAAATGAAAGAGAGAGACAGAGAGTAATCTTATTTTCTTCCTCTCTCTCGGTTTTTTTTTTTAAAGATCCCTGGTAAAGAAAATAGGGCATCATTTTTCCAGGTCAGACAATCATTACCACTTGTGCAAAACCTCTTCACCCTGCTGGTTTTCTCCAAGTCACAGGATCTCAAAGTTGGAAGGAACCTTGCACGCCACCTAGTCCTGCCCATTCTGGAACAAGGTATCCATTGAGTGTCCATCCAGCCTCAGCTGGACAACTGGGAGTCCGCCCCCTCACTCAGAAGCTCATTCCACTTGGGGGTAGTGCTAGTTAGTGCTCAGGAAGGTTTGCTGAGCCCAAGCCCAAGTTTGTCTCTTTACAACTTTGACCCCTTGTTCCTAGCTCTGCCCTTTGGGGCCAAGCAGAATGACTCTACTCTCTCTTCAGAGTGATAGCCCTTCACATTTTGGGGGATGGCCCCTCATTCTGGCAGATAGCTTATAGGAAGACCTAAGCATTCTCTTCTATAGTTAAATATACCCTATAATTGATCATTATATGACATGATCCTGGTGCTCTTAACCCATTTTGGTGGCCTTTCTCTGTTCACAGTCCAGCCTATCAATGTCCTTCTGACAATATGGTACCCAGCACTGAATGCAGGGCTGCAGATGCCATCTGGGCAGGGCGGGGAACAGTAAAACTCTCATCTTCCTGATCCTGAGCATTATTGACTTTCTCAATGGAGCCTAATCAGGACTGAATGAGCTCCCTCAGCTGCTCTGCCCCTCTCCGTGCTATATGGGGCTTGCCATCCTCTAAACCTCTTGATCTTTTTCAGATTTCTGCTGAGGAGGCATTTGTCTCTCATTTTGGAGTTGAGAAGTGACACACACACACTCCTTTTGTTTTTATATTTTCTTTATTTCCAAATATATTCTTCCTCATTTTTTTTTTAACCAGAGAGCTGTCTCTTATAACAACGAATAAAAGAAAAAGGAGTTCAGTAAAATCAGGCAATACGTTTAATGTGGCTTACCTCAGCAAAGAAGAGAGAGAGATATTCTTGATGCTTTTCAGTTGGTCATCATCCATCTTCTCTTTGTCTCCTCGTTTTCCTTCGTTTCCTCTTTCTCTTTAAGCTTTTCTCCTCCTTTTCTTTTTCCTTCTCTTCTTCCTTTTCTTTCTCCTTATATTGTCATTTACTTATTTCTGTATTCCTTTTTTTTAGACAAATATAAAATTAAGCAAAACTTGACAAGCAAGTCAATAGACAAGTATACAAATACAGATTTGTGTGGACACAACAGTGTATATGCATACACATGTGAGATTTACATATATGTATATACACATATATTTATATGTGTGTGTTTATAGTGTACCTGGGGTCCAATCCAAGCTCTGCTACCTGTTGACGTGTGATATTTGGCAAATAATCAACCATTAAGCATTTATTAAAGCACCAATTAAGTACAAAGAATGAAACAATACTCTCAGAGAACTTATGATGAGAACAGAAGTGCATGAAAATTATATGTGGTATAAAATCAAGTTGATTATATATATGTATGTAGTTGTTCAATGCAAGGTAGTTTGGGAAAGACGGCACATGCAGATAAGGGAGTCAGGAAAAACTTCATACAGAAGGGGCTGCTTGGGCTGAATCTTGAAGAAAAAGAAGGAAGGAAATAAGCAATTATTAATGTATGCCAGGGCATTGTACTAAGTGCTTTAAAAAAATCTTCTTCGATCTTCATAACAACCCTGGGAGAGAAGTACTACCATTATTTCCATTTTACAGATGAGGAAACTGAGGCAGACAGAGGTGAAGTGGCTTGTCTGGAGACAAACAGTTAATACATCTTGGAGACTGGATTTGACTAACCTTTCCTGCCTCTATGTCCAGTACTGTCTCTATTGCCTAGGAAGTAGAGATGAGGAAGGAGTGGATCCCAGGCATATAGGATAACTAATGAAAAGGCATAGGGATATCGAGTGTGTATAAAGAACAGAAAGCCAGGACCAGCTTGTCTGGATCGCAGAGCGTGGCAGAAGAAGTGTCCAGTTAGCTTGCAAAGCTAGGTTGGGGCCAGACTGTCCAGGCCTTTAAAAGCCAAGCAGAGTTTATAAATCATGCCAGAGGGAAAAGTCAGTAGCTACAGTTGGTTGAGCAAGGCAGCAGTGTGTAGGATAGACTGGAGCCAGGGAGGAACTGAGGTAAGACTGTTGTGTCCTACTTTCTAGAGCCTCCAAATTGGGATGATTAAAATATATCGTCTTACTGGAGAAGTGATGAGGCGGGACTCCATTTTTCCACCATCCTCAGGGTGGTGGTATATTTTAGTCAGCCCAACTTGGGGGCTGTAGAGAGCAGGAAACAACACAGGATGACTGTTGTAACAGTTTAAGGGAGAGATGATGGGGAATGACCCAACAATGGTAATTGAGCAAGTGAAGAGAAGGGTTCAGATGTGAGACATGTTGGGAAGGGAGAAATGACAAGATGGGCCAGTTGATTAAATGTGTGTGGGAAAGGTCAGGAGAAGGAGTCCAGGAAAATGTTGATTGGAAAATTGGAAAAATGGTTGGGCTTTAGACAGAAGTTAGGAAGTTTGGAAGAGGAGACAGGGTTGGGGAAAGATCATTAGTTCGTGTTTGGACCTGTTAAGTTTGCCATGTCTCTGGGACAATGAATTTGAAATGTCTAATAGGTCATTGGTAAGATAGGATTGAAGCTCCAGGGAGAGAGCCAATGAGCTAATAGGGACAAGAGAGTGTGGGAAGAAAAGAGGGTCCAGTACAACTCTTTAGGAATACTACCATTAGGGTACATGGTGAACCAATCCAGAAGGAAGATGGTCAGCCAGGTAGGTCAGTCCTTCAAGCATTTATTAAATACTTATCTTATGGCAGGAGCTGTGCTGAACATTAGGGAGATGAGAAAGGCCCAGACAAGACACAAATAGCCATGCCGTGTGAGATTTACGCGGAGTGTCTGTCAGGAATCTCAGAGGACTTGCACCAACATTGGCTAGATTGTGAAGGGCTTAATCTTAGAGGCAATAGGGAGCCATTGTAGTTTACTGAGCAAGAGAGTGACCTCAGCTTTAGGAAAATCACTTTGGAGTTGAGTTGAGCAGACATATTTGTCATACTTGGCCAATAAGCCCTCCTTCCCTCCCCCCAATGATTCTTCATTTGTCTTCCCGACCAAGACTAGTCATTGCATTTAATCTACATCCAGTTGCCCATTAGTACTTTCATTTACATTATAGTGTTTGCATTTATGGTTTGGAGGCTTTTGCTTTAGGAAATGACTTTCTGAATCCAAATGTAAGACATTACATTCATTTCTATAGTGTCCAAAGGAAATGATGTGTATATGTAAAAAGTTATAATAGAAGCCCTTTTCATTTTTTTCTTATCTTTTTTTTCTTTCTTCATTCAATATAAACCTTTGGCTATTTGGTTGAAATTCTAGTCAAAGGCATCTATCGTAAAGAAACTGCTCATAGAGTATGACATAAGAAATAACTGAGGAGAGAAATCACAAATGAGAATTGAAATTCTGCTGGTTCTTTTAATAGCCATGTGATGTCTACCCAGGGATTTGGGTGAATAGTAGATCACTGGAACCTGTTCAATCTGTAGTGGCTTGAGGCCCCTGGAAATTAGTGCTAAACCTACTCAGCTGTCAGCATTTATGGCCAGTAGGTAATCAGACTAGAAATTTATGGATATTTACATTTCACGGGTTTTTTTCCCCTAATCTTCTTTTTTCAAAAACAAAACAAAATCCCATGTTCCTGTAACGTTTGTATTGAATATGATAAAATCCTTTTTTTTTTTTTTTTTTTTTTTTTAAGCCAGGGCAGCTAATATACACTGTGCCTGAGAAGGGTACATCCCGTATTGTCCTGACATGGTATAAAGATTACTTCTATTAGAGGCAGGCTCTTAAAGTCTCTTCCAATGTAACTGGTAAAAAATAATACTTAAAGAAAATAAAGTTTCTCCCATCCCTTTGACGGTATGAATCTTTTATTCCATTTTCTTTTATGCCCACCAAATGGCTCCATATGAAAATTCTAATGAAAAATTAATTTGGATTGATTCATTTAGGGTTGTGAACAAATATGAACAGGTTATGAACAAATAAATTACATAAGCAGGAATTATTATTATTTATATCAATCCACATATATTATTCCCATAAGAAATAGCTCTATTTTAAGATCAATTAAAGTCTGGCCTTAATCCAGAATGAATGATGGCAATTGAGTGTATATGCTACTAAGAAAAAATGAAAACAAAAACTTAGAAACTAAATAATAAAATAAGTTTTTGCAGTATAGAAAGAGCATTGAATTAAAAGTCAGGAGATTGTGGTTCTAGATCTTTATTCTTAAGATTATACATATACAGTCATGTTAAACATATTTCCACATTAATTATATTCTGATAGAACAAAAGGAGAGAAAGAAAAAAAAGTGAAAATAGGATGCCTGGATCTGTAGTCAGACTCCATAGCTCTTTCTCTGGATGTGGATTGCATTTTCCATTATGAGTCTTATGGAACTGTCTTTGATCATTGTATTGCTGAGAAAAGCTAAATCTGTCATAATTGACCATCATACAAAGTTATTGTTAATATGTACAATGTTCTCCTGCTTCTGCTTACTTCATCCAGCATCACTTCCTGAAAGTCTTTCCAGGTTTTTCTGAAATCATTGTTTCTTATAGAACAATAATATTCCATTAAATTCATATACCACAACTTGTTCAGCCATTCCATAATTGATGGGCATCCCCTCAATTTTCAATTCTTTGCCGCCACAAAAAGAGATGCTATAAACATTTTTTGTACATGTGGATCTTCTTCATTTTTATGATCTCTTTGGGATTATAAACCTGTAAAAACACTGTTGGATCAAAGAGTAAGACCAGTTTTATAACCCTTTGGGCTTAGTTTCCAATCTCTCTCCAGAATGATTGGATCAGTTTACAACTCTATCAACAATTCATTAGTGTTCTAATTTTCTCACATCTTCTCTAACATTTGTTATTTTCATTTTCTGTCTTATCAGTCAATTTGATAGGTGTGAAGTGATATGTGAGAGTTGTTTTAATTTGCATTTCTCTAATCAATAGTGATTTAGAGCATTTTTCCCATGACTATAGATAGGTTTAATTTCTTCATATGAACACTATCTGTTCATATTGTTTGACTATTTATCAATTGGGGAATGATTTGTTTTCTTACAAATTTAACTCAGTTCTCTGTTTGAGAAACGAGGCCTTAATCAGAAACACTGACTGTAAAAATTGTTTTCCAGCATTCTGCTTTCCTTCTAACCTCGTTTGCACAGCTTTTGTTTGTGTAAGACCATTTCACAATTCTCAGGGGTAACAAATATTATCTTCCTGTGTAGGGATGTAGATATTTAATATTATTGAATATCATGTTGTTGTTGTTTTTTCTTTCTCATTTACCTTTTTATCCTTCTCTTGAGTCTTGTGTTTGAAGGACAAATTTTCTGTTCAGCTCTAGTCTTTATATTGAGAAAGTTGGAAAGTCCCCTAATTCATTAAACAAACATCTTTTTCTTTGAAAGATTATGTTCAGTTTTTCTGGGCAGATTATTCTTGGTTATAATCCAAGCCTTCTGGAATTTCATATTCCAAGATCTCTGATCCTTTAATGTAGAAAGTGCTAAGTCTTTTGTCATTTTGACTATGGCTCCTTGATATGTGAATTATTTCTTCCTTATTATTTGCAGTATCTTTTCCTCGACCTGTTAATTCTAGAACATGGCTAAGGTATTCTTTGGAGTTTCATTTTGAGATCTCTTTCAGGCAATGACAAGTGGATTCTTTTAATAACTATTTTATCCTCTGGTTTTAGGATATCAGGGCAGTTTCCTTGATACTTTCTTGAAATATGAAGTCTAGGCTCTATTTTTGATCATGGCTTTCTATAGTCCAATAATCCTTAAATTATCTCTTCTGAATGTATTTCCAGGTCACTTGTTTTTATGATGAGTGCTTTAGATGTTTTTCCCCATTTTTTTATTCTTTTGATTTTATTTGACTGATTCCTGATGTCTCAGGAGTCATTAGCTTCCATTTGCCCAGTTCTAATTTTTAAGGAATTATTTTCTTCAGGGAGGTTTTGTGCCTCCTTTCCCATTTGGCCAATTCCACTTTTAGAAGGGTTGTTTTCTTCAGTGGATTTTTTTCCCATTTGGCCAAATCTAATTTTTAAGGAATTGTTTTCTTTAGCCAATTTTTATGCTTACTTTTCCAAGCTGTTGGCTCTTTTTTATAGTTCTCCTGTAGAATTCTCATTTCTTTTCCAAATTTTTATTCTACCTCTCTTACTTGATTTTTAAAATACCCTTTGAGCTCTTCTAAGAGAACTTTTTTGGCTTGAGATCAATTCATATTCCTCTTTGAGACTTCACATGTAGGCATTTTGACATTGTTCTCCTGTTTTGAGTTTGTGTTTTGATCTTCACTGTCACCATAGTAATTTTCTATGGTTGGTGTTCTTTTGTTTTTTTGCTCATTTTAAAAAGTTGAACTCTTTTTCTGAGGTACAGGGGATACTTTCTCAAGATTTTTGGCCTCTGGCATTCTACGCTGGGGCTTCAGGTGGCTTACGCCCACCTAAGCACACCTCTTGTGCCCTGAATTCCAGGGCTGGCAGTTTGCCTTTTGTACTGGAGGTCTCCCAGCTAGCCCACTGTGCCAATAGCCTACTGAGCTGGGACCACAGGGCCTCAGTTGCTGAGGGCCTCCTGTTGCCTTGTTTAGATATTGTCTATACTGGGCTTCAGTTCCCTTTTACTCAAATGAGACAGACCTTTCCTCAAGTCCTTCTAAGATCATCTTTTTCTGGGCTCTTGTCTCTCCAGAATCCATTTAGAGTTTTAATTTTATATCATTTCTAGGGAAAATGGGGAGAGCTCTGTCAATTTCTTGGCTTCTCTATCCCATCTTGTGTTCCAGCTTTTTTCTTTTAAAGAGAGGCAGTGGACGTGGATGCCCATCAATTGGAGGATGGATGAATAAATTGTGGTATATGAATATTAGGAATATTATTGTCTGTAAGAAATGACCAGCAAGATGATTTCAGAAAGGCCTGGAGAGACTTACATGAACTGATGCTGAGTGAAATGAGCAGGACCAGGAGATCGTTGTACAACAATACTATATGAAGATCAATTCTAATGGATGTGGCCATTTTCAACAATGAGATGAACCAAATCAGCTCCAATAATGAATTGAACCAGCTACACCCAGGAAAGAACTCTGGGAGATGACTATGAATCACTATATAGAATTCCCAATCCCTCTATTTTTGTCCGCCTGCATTTCAGATTTCCTTCACAGGCTAATTGTACACTATTTCAAAGTCTGATTCTTTTTTGTACAGCAAAATAACTGTTTAGACATGTATACATATATTGTATTTAATTTATATTCTAACATATTTAACATGTATTGGTCAACCTGCCATCTGGGGTGGGGGGGAAGAAGGGGAAAAATTAGAACAAAAAGTTTGGCAATTGTCAATGTTGTAAAATTACCCATGCATATATCTGGTAAATAAACACTATTTAAAAAATAACAAAGAATAAAGAGAATAAAAATAAATACAAAAAAAAAAAAAAAGAGAGAGAGAGGCAGTGGGAGCAAATAGGTGGCACATTGGATAGAGTACCAGCCCTGAAGTCAGGAGGACCTGAGTTCCAATCTAGCCTCAGATGCTTAAACAATTCCTAGCTATGTGACCCTGGGCAAGTCACTTAACCCCAATTGCCTCAGCAAAAAATAGATAAATAAAATAAAAATAAACAATAAAAGAGAGGCAACATGGAATTATGGAGAGGGCTGGAATCTGGAATCTGAAGACCTGGATTGAAGTTTTGCCTGTGTGGTCACTTTCTTGCCCTGTGCCTCAGTTTCCTTTCTTGTAAAACGAGAGCTGTCAAATTGCATGATCTCTAAGCTTCCTTGCAGCTCAAGTCACACTAATGGAATAATTATTCAATGTGAGTATTTTGGGGGACTAATTGGATGGGGGATGCCAGTGAGTTCAAGGGCCACAGGTCATTGGTTGAGACGAAAGAGTTATCCCATGGATGTAGTTATCTTGTAAAGATAATTGCTCTAGACAGTATTTGGGTTAAGCTTCTGAGGTGGCCTGATTGACATATTTAAATTCCATCTCCCAGGCATCTGCTAATTATCATCGCGGAGATGGGCAGAACTCATCAAAGAGCTGTTTGGAAATGCTCTGCATTTTAAAATTGTTTTGGGCTCCCAGGAAGAGAGAAACACGTGAAACACCAATTTTCCCATTGGATGTCTCTGTGACCTCTGAAGGATTCAAACTTTGTAAGGGCCTGAGCCTTCTGATCTCCCATGTGGGTACATTTCTGCAGTTAAATCTGTCTGTGGGAAATATTCCGGCTCCTGCTTTCTTTCATTGCTATCTGAGTAGAGCCTTCTCCCTGGGTGACTCTCCTATCTGGACAGGGCTGAGGGTAGGAGATAGTTTAGATTCTGCCTAATGAATTTCATCTTTTTTTTAAAATCACAGCAGTGGAGCTCAGAGGGAAGTCTCCGAATGAGCCTTTGCTCAGATCTTTACTGTAGACACCCCTGTTTATATATGGAAACCTAGCATCTTCCCTTCATCCAAAGAAAGAAAAAAAGAGCGAAAAAAGAGAGAGAGACAGAGAGACACACAAAACAGATACAGAGAGAAGGAGGGAGGGAAAGACACACACACACACACACAGAGAGAGAGAGAGAGAGAGAGAGAGAGAGAGAGAGAGAGAGAGAGAGAGAGAGAGAGAGAGACAGAGACAGAGAGAGAGAGAGAGACAGAGGGAGAGAGAGAGACAGAGAGAGAGAGAGAGAGACAGAGAGAGACAGAGAGACAGAGAGAGAGACAGAGAGAGAGAGAGGCAGAGAGACAGAGACAGAGAAAGAGAGAGACAGAGAGACAGAGAGAGACAGAGAGAGAGAAGAGAGAAGAGAGAGAGAGAGACAGAGAGACAGAGAGACAGAGAGAGAGAGAAGAGAGACAGAGAGACAGAGAGAGAGACAGAGAGACAGAGAGAGAGAGAGACAGAGAGACAGAGAGACAGAGACAGAAACAGAGACAGACAATCAGAGAGAGAGATGGAGACAGAGAAAGAGAGAGACAGAGAGACAGAGAGAGACAGAGAGAGAGAAGAGAGAAGAGAGAGAGAGAGAGACAGAGAGACAGAGAGAGACAGAGAGAGAGAAGAGAGAAGAGAGAGACAGAGAGACAGAGAGACAGAGAGAGACAGAGAGAGAGAAGAGAGAAGAGAGAGAGAGAGAGACAGAGAGACAGAGACAGAGAGACAGAGAGAGACAGAGAGAGAGAAGAGAGAAGAGAGAGAGAGAGAGAGAGAGAGAGAGAGAGAGAGAGAGAGAGAGAGAGAGAGATCAGTAAAACTAGCTGATACATCAACTTTATCTGACATTTTATGCACCATTCAACACCCATAGTCCCCCACTTGTGCAAAGAAGGATGGAGTTATCTTGTAAAGATAATTGCTCTAGGATAAAGATAATCTCCTCTGGGACCAAGCATAGAAATACACACACACACACACACACACACACAAAATTATAATAATTATACAACATTCAGGTTTGGTGGCTTTTTTTTTCTTTTCACATGTATTATTGTAACCATTATATATTTTGCTTTGTTGATTTTGTTATGCATGAATTCATATAAAATGTCCCATGTGTCTTTGAAATCTTTCTGGGATTCAGCATTTTAAGGAAAGAAACCCAGTGCTCTCTGTTCCTCTAGGAAAAATAAAATAAACTTTTGAGTTCTAAAGATCTGATTTTGAGTCCACTTAACTAGCTGTTTGACATTGTAAATCACTTCCCCCTTTGGAGCTCCCATTTCTTCATTTGAAAAACAGATCATAGAGTTTAGATCTGGAAAAGAGACTCAGGTGTCTTATTTAGCCCCTCTCCTCTGCCTCTGCATGTGAGAAAATTGAGGGATACAGAAGTTGTGAGTGGCCTGCTCATCCAGGTAGAAATAATAGTCAGGATTTGAACCCATGACCAGTGACTCCAAATCTACAGGGGGTTCTTCCCCCTTTTCCTGGCTGCCTTTCCTTCTGAAATGACTATCACCTTCTCACATAGGGCTTGTGTGTGACTAGTTATTTTTGTGTTGTTTCCTCCATTCAGATGTGAGCTCCTCAAGGGCTGGTATTAGTTCTTTTTCTGTCTTGGTATTCCTGTGGTTCAAACTAGGTGTCCGGTATGTAAGAGGTGCTTAATAAATGCTTATGGGCTGATTGTTGGCTGACTGCTCTTTCCATCCCCAGGATTATAAGGAGATAGTGAGGCTATGTGATAACATGATGGTTTTATAACCATCAAGCTCTCTAGATAAATCCATGTATGTTGTTATTTATTGTGGAAACCTTTGTTGTATACCTTGGATCCTTGGCAGTCTAATGCAGATCATGTTCTCCTTCTCCAAAGAATGTTTTTAGATGCATAAAATAAAATGCATAGAATTAGAAAAGGAACCAATTTTTTAATTGAAATTTAAAAATTTAAAAATTTAATTTTTAAAGTTTAAAACATATTTTAATAAAAAAAAACAAGTTCATAAACCTAGGTTTTGAACCCCTAAAGTTTTTGAAGGATTGTGAGTTTTATCTCTATCAATGGAGGTTACCCACTTGCATGATTCAGGTGAATCTAGGGAAGCTTGAGGCACTTTAAAGTTAATTGACTTATCTGGGTTCACCCGGCCTGCCTCAGTGGAGAAATTTGAACCCCAGCTCTTCCTAAATCTAAGCCCAGTGTTCTGGTGATCTCTGTGCATCTATTATGTTGTTATTAAAAATGACAATAATTATTTATTATCTTTGTTATCCCTATTTATCATAAGAATAAGAACATTGAGACTCTGCATCTTTGTTAACAAAACCGCCACGGAGGTCTCCAGCTCCCAGTCCCAAGAGCCCAATTGAAGTCATTTTATGCGCCAGTTATTGAAGTTAGGGTGTCCAGAGACAGGAGGATGGGATGAATTTCTCTTTCTTCTAGTCTGTCTGGTTCTGTCACTGACAAGGATCTCACAGGGGCCTTTCATAAGAAATATCTGGGGGTCTTATCTCAGAGATTGCCTGAAGAGCAATTAGCTATCATTGCTGCAGCTGGGGCCAAGGAGAAAAATACACAGCAAAGGGATTTTCAGACCCATTTGCCCAGTCACCTGTCGCTAGCTTAGTTCTTGCCCCTTCTCTGAAAAGGGCTGTTGTCTTGCTCTGCGGGAGCTGCCATCTTCATGACGGGACATTATATGCCCCAGCGGGGAGGGCCCTTGGTCCAATGGAGTAATCAGCAAAGAGAAAATTCAGGTCTTGTTAGAAACCAGAATTGTGGAGTTAGAGATGGAAAATCGGTTATTTGTGTGTCGGGGTAGGAGAAGCGGGAAGGAAAAAAGCTAAACCAAAAATAAAGCTGCAGAAAAACATTGGTGAGTCTTAATTGGAAATTTTAACTTTTTTTAAGTTAAAATTTCAAGACCTGAATGTTCTCTATATGCATCTGTCTAATTAGAATTCCATAGAATGTTAGAACTGAGAAATGTCTTAAAACAGAAACTGTCTGAGTTGAGAGGGGCCTTAAAACAGAGCTGAGAGGGTCCTTAGAACATGGGATGTCAGACCTGGGAGGGCCCTTAGAACCCGGGATGTCAGAGCCGGGAGGGCCCTTAGAACCCAGGAGGTCAGAGCCGGGAGGGCCCTTAGAACCCAGGAGGTCAGAGATGGGAGGGCCCTTAGAACCCGGGATGTCAGAGCCGGGAGGGCCCTTAGAACCCAGGAGGTCAGAGCCGGGAGGGCCCTTAGAACCCAGGAGGTCAGAGATGGGAGGGCCCTTAGAACCCAGGAGGTCAGAGCCGGGAGGGCCCTTAGAACCCAGGAGGTCAGAGCCGGGAGGGCCCTTAGAACCCAGGAGGTCAGAGCCGGGAGGGCCCTTAGAACCCAGGAGGTCAGAGCCGGGAGGGCCCTTAGAACCCAGGAGGTCAGAGCCGGGAGGGCCCTTAGAACCCGGGAGGTCAGAGCTGGGAGGGCCCTTAGAACACAGGGTGTCAGAGCCGGGAGGGCCCTTAGAACGCAGGGGGTCAGAGCCGGGAGGGCCCTTAGAACCCAGGAGGTCAGATCCGGGAGGGCCCTTAGAACCCAGGAGCTCAGAGCTGGGAGGGCCCTTAGAACCTAGAATGTCAAAGCAAGAAGGAGCTGTGGGATATTACCTTCTAGCTCAATCCAGTTTGTTCAGTGTAGTCCATAAAACACTTACTATTAGATGCTTGTTGCATGCTAGATACTGTACTAGGTGCTGAAGCTACAGAGACAGAACCAAATAGCCTTACTCACAAGGAGCTTGCATTCTCCTGGAGATAGAAAACATGTAGCCAAGTCTGTAAATCCAAAGGAAGAGAAAGTTATTTTGGGGTGTAACTGGAGCAAGCTGAGAGAAACAGGAAAAGCCTCTTTTTTTTACAGCCCAAGGAAACTGACTGAGGGGGAAAATATGACTTCCTACAAGCCAGTCAGTCCTCAACCTAGGACGAGAAACCCAGGCCAGTTCCCTTTCTCTTCCAGTAGGGGAGCTGATCATGAGCTAGTTTCTGTTGTGAAGCTTTGGTTTTCAGGGACTCCAAAGCCAATTGCTCACTATTTTATTCTTGCCTGTGGCTAGATTTTCTTTTGTATTGCGGTGCAGAAATCCCTTCAAGAATATAGTTCTTAGGTTCTGCAACTGCCATGGAAATGTCCTCAGCATCCCATAAAATTCAGTCTTGTAGCAGTGGGAGAACACTGCAAACCTCTTATTAAAAAGCCTGTAGTGTCAGGGCATATCATCCATCATCACAGACTTAGAAAAATGAAAAGGAAACCAGAACTGAGCTGTCTGATTAATGCAAACTCGAGTACCGCTTATAGGAGGTTGCAGCTCCAGTGGCAGTTACTTAGGCTCCAAGGATGAATGTGTTTTCAAAGCCTGAGTAATTTCATGCTGGATGGAGGAGGCCACAGGGTCTTATTTGCTTAGTCATACAGGAAGGTCTCTATAACGTGGAATGTCAGGGCTGGGAGGGCCTTTAGAACCCAGGGTTTCAGAGCTGGGGGGGCCCTTAGAACCCAGGAGGTCAGAGCCGGGGGGGCCCTTAGAACCCAGGAGGTCAGAGCTGGGGGGGCCCTTAGAACCCAGGAGGTCAGAGCCGGGAGGGCCCTTAGAACCCAGGATGTCAGAGTTGGGAGGACCCTTAGAACCCAGGAGATCAGAGCTGGGAGGGCCCTTAGAACCCAGGAGGTCAGAGCTGGGAGGGCCCTTAGAACCCAGGAGATCAGAGCTGGGAGGGCCCTTAGAACCCAGGAGGTCAGAGCTGGGAGGGCCCTTAGAACCCGGGAGGTCAGAGCTGGGAGGCCCTTAGAACCCAGGAGGTCAGAGCTGGGAGAGGGTCTTAGAACCCAGGAGGTCAGAGCTGGGAGGGCCCTTAGAACCCAGGAGGTCAGAGCTGGGAGGCCCTTAGAACCCAGGAGGTCAGAGCTGGGAGGGCCCTTAGAACCCAGGAGGCCAGAGCTGGGAGGCCCTTAGAACCCAGGAGGCCAGAGCTGGGAGGGCCCTTAGAACCCAGGAGATCAGAGCTGGGAGGGCCCTTAGAACCCAGGAGGTCAGAGCTGGGAGGGCCCTTAGAACCCAGGAGGTCAGAGCTGGGAGGCCCTTAGAACCCAGGAGGTCAGAGCTGGGAGGGCCCTTAGAACCCAGGAGGCCAGAGCTGGGAGGCCCTTAGAACCCAGGAGGCCAGAGCTGGGAGGGCCCTTAGAACCCGGGAGGTCAGAGCTGGGAGGGCCCTTAGAACCCAGGAGGTCAGAGCTGGGAGAGCCCTTAGAACCCAGGAGGTCAGAGCTAGGAGGGCCCTTAGAACCCAGGAGATCAGAGCTGGGAGGGCCCTTAGAACCCAGGAGGTCAGAGCTGGGAGGCCCTTAGAACCCGGGAGGTCAGAGCCGGGAGGGCCTTTAGAACCCAGGAGGTCAGAGCTGGGAAGGGGTCTTAGAAGGTGGAATGCCAGAACACAGCCCTCCCTGCATAGGGGAATTCTAGATCAGGAAGGAAACTTAGAAATTATAAAGACCCGCTGGGACTTGTCCAAACGGCACAGTGTTTTTGGTAGTAGAGATGAGACAAAAATTTAAGATTCAGAAGAACAGTAGACCAAGTAATATTTGGACAGCTTCAGTAAGAATTGCCAGCTGTGATTGCACCTTCCCTCTTCCATGCTGGTGGCCATGTAGGAGTCTAGGCTTGAGAAATAGAATCAGGCCATATCTTCCTATTTCCAGGACCGAATGTTGGCAGTGACTCCTACTGATCTTCCCCCGATGAGCCCCTGGCTCCATGGGAGAATAACCTGGGAGAGAGGTTTCCTGGCAGGGATGGGATTAAGGCAGACTCAGGGTTCTATACCAGAGCCCTGCTAATTCTATTACCTTACCCAACAAGATGAAATTGAGTTGATTCTCCACTCTCCAGAGGCTTATGAATTCCCAGCTCCTGCCAACAAAGAGACGGTAGACAGGAACTCAGTAGGAATTGCCATGTGAGGTGTTAACATTCCCCTCCCTTCTCCCTCTTGCCTTGGGATGGGAGAGCTGGGAAACCTGAAGGGATCCTTGAACTAGGTCATCCCGTCCATCCTGTTGCTTCCTGAGCCGCTGCCGTTGAGCAAACCTCAGAAAGTGCTTCTCAAATCTGAACTGTAAGATTTCAAATAACATTGATTCCATTACCTTCCCAGGAAGCCGGAGAAAGGCGATTGCTTAACTCCTCTCCCTAGTTAAGATTCTTCTCCCACTCCGTCTGTTGTTTTCACGTAAACCCATGTCTCCTTGTTCAGATGGAAGAGCCTGGTCTTGTCTTTGGCAGATAGCCGGTGCTTTCCTGGGCAGATGGGACTGCCGCTCACCGGTCCATACGGGCTCCTTTTTGGTGACTGAGCAGTCTGTGTACTAGGATCAGCCCTTTCTGACCAGGCCACAGTGGACCAGTCACTTCCACTCTCATCTGCGAAATGGCAGGGGCCGATTGGTCGCTGCTCAGACCCTTCCAGTCCTAATTTTCTGTGACTCTACATCCTGAATCTCCATCCCCCCTCCTGGGGAAGCCAAGCATTCTCTTTGGGCCGAAACACATCATTTTTCTGCTTCTTTATTAACGGTCCTGGATAAAGAAACGTAACAGACCATTTTCCGCCCTAGCGCCATGTGCCGGCGGCTATGCTGAGCTGAACCCAGAGTTAGTGCTTTCTGGGGGGAAAGCAAACAAGCGTTCTAGCCAGCCTACCTATGTAAGTCATTTGATTCACGGGACATTAAAACCTATACTCTCTTCTCATTTCCTCTCTGCAAATCACTGGGCCTTTGGTATCCCCGCTGAGACATACCAAGGAGGTTGCCTCATGGCGTGAATGTTTGTCTTTAATGATCTGAAAAAGCCATTTCACCAATGGGCTGCTTTCTGGCCCGAATGGTAACTCCTGTTTCCTTGGGTCACTACCAGCTGGGCCTGTTTATAGAATTTATGCAAAAAAGAAAAAACAAGGTTTCATTTTCTTTTCAACAAGAATGGGTGGAGTATTAGAGACAAGCTGGGGTGGGAATCAGAATGAAGAAATTCTGGCCCCAGGTTTGGCGTTTAATGTGTGACCCTTGGGGCAGGTGTTCTTCCTCGTGGGCCTCAACTTTCTCAGTTGGTAAAATGTGGAAGTTGGGACTAAATGAGCTCTAAGGACCATTTCAACCCTGGTATTCTAGGTTCTAAGGCTTCTTCCAGAGCTAATGTCATGCAATGTCCTTCTAACTCTGACATATGGCATCACCTCCTGGATATTGTGGTCCCCTTCAAAGAACAAACAACAAGAACAAAAACAAAATCTGTTCTTTAGCCTCTCTTATAACATCCGGTGTTCTAAGGGCCCTCCCAGCTCTGACCTGCTGTGTTCTAAGGGCCCTCCCAGCTCTGACCTGCTGGGTTCTAAGGGCCCTCCCAGCTCTGACCTCCTGGGTTCTAAGGGCCTCCCAGCTCTGACCTCCTGGGTTCTAAGGGCCCTCCCAGCTCTGATCTCCTGGGTTCTAAGGGCCTCCCAGCTCTGACCTGCTGTGTTCTAAGGGCCCTCCCAGCTCTGACCTGCTGGGTTCTAAGGGCCCTCCCAGCTCTGACCTCCTGGGTTCTAAGGGCCCTCCCAGCTCTGATCTCCTGGGTTCTAAGGGCCTCCCAGCTCTGACCTCCTGGGTTCTAAGGGCCCTCCCAGCTCTGACCTCCTGGGTTCTAAGGGCCTCCCAGCTCTGACCTGCTGTGTTCTAAGGGCCCTCCCAGCTCTGACCTGCTGGGTTCTAAGGGCCCTCCCAGCTCTGACCTCCTGGGTTCTAAGGGCCCTCCCAGCTCTGACCTCCTGGGTTCTAAGGGCCCTCCCAGCTCTGACCTCCTGGGTTCTAAGGGCCCTCCCAGCTCTGACCTCCTGGGTTCTAAGGGCCCTCCCAGCTCTGACCTCCTGGGTTCTAAGGGCCCTCCCAGCTCTGACCTCCTGGGTTCTAAGGGCCCTCCCAGCTCTGACCTCCTGGGTTCTAAGGGCCCTCCCAGCTCTGACCTCCTGGGTTCTAAGGGCCTTCCCAGCTCTGACCTCCTGGGTTCTAAGGGTCCTCCCAGCTCTGACCTCCTGGGTTCTAAGGGCCCTGCCAGCTCTGACCTCCTGGGTTCTAAGGGCCCTCCCAGCTCTGACATTGTGGGTTCTAAGGGCCCTGCCAGCTCTGACATTGTGTGTTCTAAGGGTCCTCCCAGCTCTGACCTCCTGGGTTCTAAGGGCCCTCCCAGCTCTGACATGCTGTGTTCTAAGGGCCCTCCCAGCTCTGACCTCCCAGGTTCTAAGGGCCTC
>NC_133619.1:605481180-605491180 GCF_048593235.1 Sminthopsis crassicaudata | reverse complement strand
AAAAGATTATCTTTGAGGGAGTCAGGAAATCTTCTTCAGCAAGGGAGGGGGTCAGGGAATAACTATTTGCAAGGTGGGGGGATCATTTGGAGAGACTAGATTCAGCAAGAATAGGTAGGAGCCTATTGTCATTGTCCAGATGTGAAGTGTTAAAGGAACAAATGTGTATACAGGGAGAAAAAATGTGGCAGGAGATATGGAGGAAGTTAGCATTGACAAGACTTTGCATTTGGTTGGATATGGGGGAATGAGGAACTATGTAGTGTGATAAGTTGAATCAGAAATTGAGAGTTTGAGGGGACCTGACAAAACATCCAGATTTATTCTCATCAAAGCAGGTCAAAGACTAGATAAGGGGGGCCATTTCTCAGTGTTGGAGCTAGAATTAAAGCTCAGGTTTGAAATCTTAGAGATCTGTGTTCATGCTCACCTCTCTGTCCCCTATATCACATTACCTTGAGGCTGACTTCTGTGACTCCTGGAATTGTGAATCTGAGTGTCTACAAAAATGGCGGCATTCTCCACAGAAATGGGAAATTAGAGGAGAAGTGGGTTTAGAGAGGGGGTCTTGGCCATTGAATGAAACTGACTATGGCTCCATTCTCAGAATTTTTTTAAATGCACAAAATAAAAGATATAGGATTACAAAGGAACCCAACTGCATTAAAATACCATTTTCTTATAATCTGTGGTGGATAGAGTGCTGGGTCTACAGTCAGAAAAACCTGAGTTCAGAATCGGTCTCAGACACTAGTTGTGTGATTCGGAGCAAATAATTTAATAGTGTTTGCCTCTGTTCCTTCATCTGTAAAGTGAGTTTGAGAAGGAAATGGCAAACTACTCGACTATATTTTCCAAGAAATCCCCAATGGGGTCATGACTGCAAAATGACTGAAAACTATTTTCAAAGTATTTTTTAAAAAGACATAAGTTCATGGGCAGCAGTTTAGAGGCTAGGATAAGAAGTTCAGTTTGGGACAAGTTGAGACTGAGGTAGCTAGAGGAAATCCAGGTGAAGAGGACCCCCAGATAGCTTTTGGGCAGGCTTGGGAGTCTAGGAAAGATACTGGCTTGTCCCACCCAATCTACTCTAGAGATGCTCTGTCACTCTGTACAGTCTGGATAATAATTGAGAACTTTTAAAATATCTAAACTGACAGATCCTTAAAAATAAGACAGAGGTAGATTTCTACTTCTAATTCCCTCCCCCCTCTCTCCTCCTTCCCTCCCTCCTCTTCTCTGGCAGGTCTTTGATTTTCCAGCAGGATAGCTAACTGCCTCCCCCTCTTGCACGCCCCTGTACCACCTTCTCTGCTGCCTTTTTATACTCGTAACAGCTTCCCAGGGCCGCCCACCTCCCTTTCCTCCTTTCAGAGCTGCCACAGGTCTGTCTGACTAGCTGCTGGGGTAGGGGCTGCTGCTGATGGTTGGGAGTCACTCAGCTCATCTCATTTCTCCCCAGCTGCCATGGTCAAGCAATGAGTTTCCCCTGGAGCCTGGCAAATGAAGTGAGCTGAGAATCTGGAATAGCATCCGGTGAGGAAACCAAAATCAGCTTGAGGCAGAGGTAGTGGGGGAGAGCCAGCCCCAAACTTGTGTTTAGGCAAAGCATTGTCTTCCTTCAGCGGAGTCTACCCACGAGACCTGGGACAGGCTTTCTTGCCTGGAGCCTTCCATATTCTTCCTCTGTACAATGAGGCAGTGCTGGGTCATCTCAAAGAGTCCTTCTGGTTTTAAATTCTGAGTTCTGAGATGGCAGAAGAATTACTGCCCTTTGCTGGATTATTCTAGGTGATTTGTCTCACTTTAGGGTTGGAGGTTTTTTTCTCAGTCATATCTGACTCTTCATGACCCCATTTAGGATTTTCTTGGCAGAAATACCGGAGTGGTTTGCCATTTTCTTCAGCAGCTCATTTTTACAGATGAGAAAACTGAGACAAACAGGATTAAGTGACTTGCCAAGGGTCATACAGGTAGGAAGTATCTGAGGCTAGATTTGAACTCAGGTCTAACTGCTCCTATAGTATTGTAATGTCTCTTTCCTGTTAACCCAGAGCACTCTTATAAGATCTTTATTATGATTTTTGTGTATTATTGGGTAATATAAGGCTTAGTGCAGTTTAAATAGCTTTAAAGCCACCTAAGTGGCCCAATGGATAGAATCCTGGGCCTGGAGTCAGGAAGACCTGAGAGCCATACAGTTCCTAGCTATTTGACCCTGGGCATGTCACGTCATCCTGCATGCCTCAGTTTCCTTATTTGTAAAATGAATCGAAAAAAGAAAATGACATTTGCCAAGAAAACCCCAAATGGGATCATAAAGAGTTGGACCCAACAGAACATCTATCACAAGAAGCTTAAAACTACACTAAGACTTTTGGGACACCCTTTAGTGCTTAAAAGTTCTCTAAACCCTTTCCTTATAATCAATCCTAAGAGATAAGTAGTCCTAACATCATTATCCCCATTTTATAGTTGAGGAAATTGAGTTTCAGAGAAGAGTAATGCATTAGCCTCTTTCCCTTATCGTTTTTCCCTCTCTTGATAATTTCCTATTTATCCTGTGTGTATATATATTTGTTTGCATGTTATCTGATCAGATTACAAGCTAATCTTGAGCAGGGAATGAATCTTTTACCTTTTTTGTATCTTCTGTGCTTAAAACAGTGTTTGGCAGATAACAAGTGATTATCAAAGGATGTTGGGTTAGGCCTGAAAGTGTCCTTAGAGGACATCATAGCTAATCTCTTCATTTTACAGATGAGAAATTGAGGCAGATGGAGTTAAATTGACTTGCCCAGGGTCAGGCAGCTAGGAAGCCTCTGAAGCAGGATTTGAACCCAGGTTTTCTGGACTCCAAGTTCATTGATTTTTCACTACACCACCAGCTTCCTCCCTGCCCCCATCCCCACCCACCCCACCCCCAAGGCTCAGCTTGGATATCACCTTTTCTGTAAGGCCTTTTCCCTCTTCCTTTCCTCCATTTGTTTAGTGCTCTTTCCCCTGAAAATTACTTTGTATTCACTGCGTCTATATTTATCTGTGTACATGTTGTCTCCATCCCACTGCCTCCTTATATTTTTGTAATTATTCCCACTGCAAATATTTGTCCAAATATGATTCCGCGCTACATTTCAAGGGACTAGAGGCGGAGGTTGTTCACAAAAGTGTTTTGTGTCCTGATATTTCTTTCAGATGATGCAGTTTGCCTGGGATAACTACAAGCAGTTTGCGCTGGGGAAGAATGAGCTTCGACCGGTGACGAAGAATGGCTACACGGGTGGCATGTTCGGTGAGAGGAGCACTCTGTGATTTGGGGAGGAGCCGATGGACTACGGTGGCCACATTCACAGCTGAGACATTACTCTTTTCTATCCCTAATTCTTCCCTCCATCTCTCTTCTCTCCCTCATTCAATTTCCCTCTTCTCTCTCTCTGTCTTTTTGAAATCCCTTACTCCCTCTCCCTCCTCCCTCTTCCTTTTTATCTTCTCTTCCCTCTCCCTCTCTTCCTCTTCCTCTTTCTTGTTCTTCTTGTTCTTGTTCCTGTTCTTCTCCTCCTCTTCTTCCTCCTCCTCTTTCTTCTCCATTTCCTCCTTCTCTTTCTCTTCCTCCTCCTCCTCCAGCTCCTCCTCCTCCTCCTTTTCCTCTTCCCTCTCCCCTTCTTTCCTCCTCTTGTCCTTGCCCTTACCCCCACCTCTTTTCTTGTCTTCTTCTGATTGAATTCTAATCACTTCTGGTTACTCTATTGGCCAGATGTAAGGTGGCCTGGATGGTGTAAGGACTGGGTATTCATCATTCAATTAATAACTGTTAACTTGCCTATTGTCACAATTGTCAGAGTGTTGATATTAGAGCCAAGATCAGTGTCCAAATCCTGCCTCAGACATGTCCTGGCTGTATGACCCTGAGACATTTACCTAACTTCTCTAGATTTGAATTTTCTCATTTGCAAAACAAGGGGGTTGCACTCAATGGTCTTAGGTCCCCTCCAGCTCTAAATCTGTCATGGATGCTTTAGGGAATCCTAAATCCAAATGCATGCAGAAAATTGTTCTGTACAATGGGAAAACTTAAATAAGGAATGATTGATATACAAATGGAGCTTATGTAAAAAATTACCACAGATAATAAGTCTAAAATGTGATAACACATATTCCAATCTTGTCTTCTCTCCTCAAAACTCCAAAATACTTTCTCTCCAAGTCCTCTTTACTAGAGACCTTGTTGAAAAAATGGAAGCCATTGCCAGGAGCTCTCTTCCCTTTCTCATCTTACAACTATCTGACTTCATCCCCCGCTATCTTAACTTCCCTTCAGTCTCTGCTGATGAGGTGGTCCTGCCACTTGCTAAATATAACCCCTCCACATGCATTTTCTTAGCCCTATCCCTTCCTGTGTGCCCCGCCATCACTCCCACAATCTAATCTTCAGTTTCTCCTAATATACTGATTCCTTCCCTACTGCCTACAAATATGTATAAGTATCCTTGATCCTTAAAAAAGCTCCACTTGGTCTGCCCATTCCTGATAGCTTATCATCTCCAATAAGTGCCCCTATTTCATCTCTTCTCACTTGTAAACCTTCTAGTATGATTTCTGGTTCACCAACATCCTCCTCTTCAAAGATATCAATGCTTTTTTTTTTTTTTTTTTCCCTTGAGGCTGGGGTTAAATGACTTGTCCAGGGTCACACAGCCAGGAAGTGTTAAGTGTCTGAGACCAGATTTGAACTCGAGTCCTCCTGAATTCAGGGCTGGTGCTCTACTCACTGCGCCACCTAGCTGCCCCTATCAATGCTTTCTTAATGGCCAATCCTCAATTGCAGGAGCTCAGGTCTGTCCATGGAATCCTTCTCAATGATTTCCTTTAGTTCCAGGATCAAATGTGAAGTCCTTTGTTTGGCGTTTATTGCTTTCCATTGGCCTATTCTCAGTTCTCATCTGTCTTAAGCTTTCTGTAGCTGTTGACCACCTCCTCCTCCTGGATTCTCTCCTCTCCTGGTACTTTGCTTAATTGACTGACACTTCCTACTCAATCTCCTTTCTTGGATATTCATCCATGTCACATTCATTAAGTGTGGGTGTCCTCTGAGGCTCTGTCCTCTTCTCTTTTCCCTGTGTCTTCTTGACTCATTAGTTGCCGTGATTCCATTGCCATTTCTATACAGATACTCTAAATTCAGCCCTTGTCTCCCTCCTGAATTCTACTTTGGCACCACCAACTGTCTATTGGGTATTTCCAACTGGATTTCCCTTAGGTATCTTGAATTTAACTATGAAAAGCAAAACTCATTATTTTTCCATCCCCCAAACCTTTCTTCTTCCTAACTTCCCTTTTATTGTTGAAGGTATCACCATCCTTCCAGTTACCCAGATTTGAGACCCCAGTGACATCCTTCACTCCTCTCTTTTTTACCCCATCTCTTCAGTAAGTTGCTAGATTTTGTAATTTCCTTCTTCTGACCATCTCTCCCATAATCTCTCTACTCACATAGCCATTACTTTAGCTTAGACCCTCTTTACCCTTCAACTGGAATAACTTTCTTTACCCTTCAACTACAATAACTTTCTAACTAGTCTCTCTTCTTCCAGCCTCTCCTTCCCCCAATGTACTTTCCATGCAGTGAGCAAATGTATTCCTGGAGCTCAGGTCTGTCCATGCAACCCTTCTCAATGAACTCCTGTAGCTCCAGGATCAAACGTGAAATCCTTTGTTTAGCATCTATTATTCTCCATCATCTGGCCCCTTCCTACTTTTCCAGTCTTCCTATACTCTATTCTTCTCTATGTACTCTCTGATACAGCAATATTGACTTTCTGGCTGTTCTTCTTTCCTTTAGGAATATGATATAGTGTTCTATCATATACCTATACCATAAATTGCTCAGTCATTTCCCCATTGAAGGACAGCTGTTCCATTTCTGGTTCTTTGCCACCATGATACTTCATTTCTTGTATCCTGCTTTTGTCTCCATTCTCCCAGCCTAGAATGCTCTTCCTTTTAATCTCATATCACTTAGAATCTCTGATTTCAAGATTCAACTTAGATGCGATATCTTCCAGGAGGCTTTCCTCTATTCCCCTAGCTCCTAAGGCTAAGATTGCCTTCTCTAAGATTGCCTTCCATCAACTTTATTTCTCCTGTATGAATATTAACATATGCTATTTCTCTCATTAGAATGTAATCTATTTTCAGTACTTAGCACAGTGTCTGGCACATATTAAACTTTTATAAATGCTTCTTATTTGCTTGATCATATATACATTAGGGAAGTCCAAAGAGGAAGATCAGTACTGATAGTGGAGATCAAAGAAAGCTTCCTGGAAAGGGCAGCCTTTGAATTTGGATTTAAAATTTAGTATGGTTTCAGAAGGCAAGGATGGAGAAGGAAGGACTTAGTAGGCACAGGGAAGAGTATAAGCCACGGGTACTTTGGAGGACATGAAACAGCTCATTTTATTTTTTTTAAAATTTGATTTGATTTGATTTTCAGTTCTGAATTATTTTCCTCTCTCACCTCCTACCACTGAGAAAGCAAGAACAAAACCAGTTACAAATATAGAGATACAAACAAAACACATTCTCATATTAACCATGACAAAAAAAGGGGAAAAAAACATACTTCAATCTACACTGAGTCCATTATTTCCCTCTATAAAGGTAGGTAGCATTCTTAATCCTGATTTCCCTGGAATTATGGTGGGTCATTGTGTTGATAAGAGTTCTGAAAACTTTCAAAATTGTGCATCTTTGTGTTATTGTTATTTCTGTATGAATCTTTCTACTAGTGATACTCACTTCATTCAGCATCAGTTCATAGAAGTGTTATCAGAGTTCTCTGAAGCCATCTCCTTCATTATTTCTCGCAGCACAACAGTATTCCATCATATAGCTATACCATAACTTGTTCAACCATTTCCCCTTTGAAGGGCATTTCTCATTTCCAGTTTTTTGCCACCATGAAAAGAAGAAAAGTTTGTTTTAGCTGAAATAAAAAAGAGCTTGGAATGAAGGTAATACTGGAAAGATAAAGTGATGTCTATGATAAAGTGGAAGCTTCTCAAGAGCTGAGAATATTTTATTTTATTTTTTAAAAAAATTATACCCTCAGTATTTAGCACAGTATCTGGCTTGTAATTAATATTTGTCAATGATTGCTTGGTTAACCTTCAATGCCAGGCAAAGAAGTTTGTACTTCCCCTCATGCTTCCATAGGACTTTAAGGATTTCGAACTCCCCTTCTTACCATTTCTTCCTTGAAACAGTTAATTGCGGGGAAACTACAATTGAGGCAGCCAGGTGGAGCAATGGACAGAGTGCTGAAGTTTGATACCAACCTTACATACTTTTTGAACTGTCTAATACTGAGCAGATCAGTTATATCACTCCCTCCCCAAGATTCTTGTGTGAAGATCAAATGAGATAATGTATATAAAGAACTTTGCAAACCCTAAAACTCCATGTAAGTGCTGGCTCTTAGCATTGTCTGAATTGTGTAAGTGCGGCAATTGAGGATCTGAGAAATTGATTAATTTATTCATGATCATCCAAGTATTATATCTCTATTGCAGGATTAAACTCTGGTTTTCCCAGGGTTCTTGACTCCAGATCTAGTGTTTTATTCTTATGCTATCTTGCATTAGTAGGCAGAGAAGAGCCTCTGAATATATTCATTTTTGAGCGGATTGACAGGGTGACATGACCAAATCAATGAGCAAGAGGTAATTTAGGCAGTGATCTGAAGGATGGCTTGGAAGGCGTAACAAGTACAGTAGGAACATTTATTAATAGGCTGTTTTATTTGTGAAATGGGCGCCTATCTGATGGTAGCAGCACAAGGGGAGGGAAAGGAGATATTGTGGAAGTAGTATAGGTAGGAGTCAGTAACTGGATAGGAGAGATAAAAACAAGGGAGAAATCAAAGGTTACTTCAAGATTTCTATCATTAGAGAAATAGTGGATTATGCTCCAGACAGAAAGAGTGAAGGAACTCAGGAGGAAAGGTTAAGGTTAGAAGACAAATTGTTTAAGATATTTGGAGGTTCTTGTGAGATATCCTGGTAGAGAGATCTTAGAGAAAAGATTGACAAAAAGAAAGAGGGACATTCAACCTGTGAAAGAGTACCCTCAGGTAGGAAATTTGCATTCAGATTCCAGTCCTGCTACTTCTACATGATTAGAATTGCCTAATACAGATGTGAGAATCTTAAGAGCTCTCCTCCAAGAAGGCATCTCCCATTCATCTGCTTAGATCACAGAAGATTCCTTGATCAATACAACCACAGAGACAACTTTTTCATTTAAATACTTGCCTTAAATAGGTTAAACTTCTGGAAGAAATCAAAGTCAATATCTTTACCTTTATCCATTTTCCATTTCCCAACATAAACAACTCATTTGAATAGGTTAGGTTAGAACTATAGTAATCACACAAATCACAAATATATTTTTTTCATTATCTTTATTATTTGACCTCAGTTTGAAACAGTTGGTCTGACTACATAAAGATTGTTAATTAAGCCTCCTTGCAGTTTCTGTTGGCATAGTTACTAAGGACCCCCAAAAAGAAACTTCTTACCACCAAAGTGCTTGGCCCTGTCATATAGTTCAACATCAGGAACTGATATGAATTTCCCAGTGGAAATAACATTTAAAAAGAAGCATCACCATCTGCTTTGTTGCTGACCCTAAGGACCAGAAGAATTTTTTTCTGACATGCAGCTGAAACCCTCCTTTATGAGATGAGCTCCTGGAGAGCAGAGGCTGTCTGAATTTTCTGTTTGTTTCATCAGCCTTAGCACAGTACTTTGTATATAATAAGTCCTTTAAAATGTGTTTTCCTCCCCCATTGATTTTATTTAGTTAGTTAGAAACAACTCCCAAATAACAATCTTGTGAAATTTTCTGTGGAATTTGTCTCTGTCCCTTGTAATAAATGTAGGGCGTCCATTTGAAAACATCTTCATTATGGTCTTTTGGGTTGTACTCATCATGAGTGCTAAGGGGCAGGTTGACTGAGTGTCTTGTGAAATGATATTTCTTATTGCCTTTGAGTGCATGATAAAACCAACTCTTTTATGGTCTCTCCAAGGGGAACTTAAAGCTAAATGGAGAGATCACTCACAACTTCCATCTTCTGGTTTATTTATGGCAGGAGCATCAGTATTGATGCGATTTTGTTCTTCCCATTGGCCATTGGCCTCTCATTGATCACAGAGCAAGGATCTTACATTCAGAACAGCAGAGGTGAAATTAATGTTTATGGATACTTTAAAAACTGAGATTCCAAACATATCTCTATCCCCACTTTTAGCAACTGTCATTGTGGAAACAGAAGGATGGATAGGACCACAAAGGACTAAGGACAGTTTTATGCTTTTCTTTCATGGGTTAATCCCCTATGGGCTGATAGTGTGTCTCTCCATAATTAATCAGGCTGATCTATGGACAAGAGATCCAGGCTTGGGTGGCCTTGTTTATGGTCCTTGTAACAGTATTTTGCGAGATGAATTTTTCCAATCACTGCTGGACTCAGTAAGACCCTAGTCCTCACCCCAGTCCTGGCTATTGGAGTGGCGAAGGGCAGTGAAGAAGGGGGTGGATATAAGGCTGATTAGTTCCTATGGGGAATAGAAGAAAAACTCTTAAGGAAAGAGATGGGATAGACTTCTGATTGAGGTTATGTCCCACCCTGAAACTCCAGGACGCATAAACGCTCTATGGAAAGTGGCCCCATGAAAGCTAAAGATACCATCTCCCCTGCTTCTCCTTTCTTCATTTCCCATTTTGCCAGGCCCAGAGAAGTTCCCAAGTGTCCTGGCCAGCACAGATTGACTGTGTAGCCTTACAGAAAGTTGCTTAATATTTCTTGGCCTTAATTTTCTTGGTTACAAAGTAAAAAAGTGAATAGCACCCCTTTCTGCTCTAAATAAGTGATTCTTTGTAATCCTCCCTCTAATGATGATGTAAAGGACTCAGACGTCTCATAAATGGGATAGAG